>NC_054473.1:1292500-1378112 GCF_017639515.1 Carcharodon carcharias
ACTGACAGTCTCACAGTGCAGCAATACCTCAGTACTAACCTGCTCACAATGCAGCACTCCCTTAGTACCGTCCCTCTGACAGTGCAGCACTCCCTCTGTACAGCATCTCAGGCATTGCAGCACTCCCTCAGCACTGTCCCTCAGACATGGGAGTGCTCCATCAGTACAGACCCCCTCACAGTGCAGCAATTCCAAAGTACTGACCCACTGAATTGCAGCACCCCCTCAGTGCCTATGCTCTAGCAGTGCAATACTGCCTCAGTGCTGATCCATTGAGAGTGCAGCACTCTCTCTGTACAGAACCTCAGGCAGTACAGTACTCACTCAATACTGACCCTCTGACAGTGCAGCACTCCCTCTGCACAGAACCTCAGGCAGTACAGTACTCCCTCAGTACAGTACTCCCTCAGTACTGACCCTCTGACAGTGCAGCAGTCCCTCAATACTGACCCTCTGACAGTTCAGCAATCCCTCAATACAGACCCTGTGACAGTGCAGCACTCCTTCAGTACTGACCCTCTGAAAGTGCAGCACTCCCTCAGTACTGACCCTCTGACAATGCAGCACTCCCTTAGTACTGACAGTCTCACAGTGCAGCAATACCTCAGTACTAACCTGCTCACAATGCAGCACTCCCTTAGTACCGTCCCTCTGACAGTGCAGCACCCCCTGTGTACAGCATCTCAGGCATTGCAGCACTCCCTCAGCACTGTCCCTCAGACATGGGAGTGCTCCATCAGTACTGACGCGCTGACAGTACAGAACTCCCTCAGGACTCACCCGCTGACAGTGCAGCACTCCCTCAGTACTCACCCTCTCACAGTGCAGCAATTCCAAAGTACTGACCCTCTGACAGTGCCTCACTCCCTCAGTGCTGACCCTCTGATAGTGCTGCACTCCCTCAGTGCTGACCCTCTGATAATGCTGCACTCTCTCAGTGCTGACCCTCCGACAGTGCTGCACTCTCTCAGTATTGACCCTCTGACATAGCTGCACTCCCTCAGTGCTGACCCTCTGATAGTGCTGCACTCCCTTAGTGCTGACCCTCTGACATTGCTGCACTCCCTCAGTGCTGACCCACTGACAGTGCTGCACTCCCTTAGTGCTGACCCTCTGACATTGCTGCACTCCCTCAGTGCAGACCCTCCGACAGTGCTGCACTCCCTCAGTGCTGACCCTCCGACAGTGCTGCACTCCGTCAGTGCAGGCCCTCTGACAGTGCTGCACTCCCTCAGTGCTGACCTTCTGACAGTGCTGCGTTCCCTCAGTGCTGACCCTCCGACAGTATTGCACTCCCTCGGTACTGACCGTCTCACAGTGCAGCACTCACTCAGCACTGACCCACTGACAGTGCAGCATCCCCTCAGTACTGACATTCTGACAGTTTGGTGCTCCATCAGTACAGACCCCCTCACAGTGCAGCAATTCCAAAGTACTGACCCACTGAATTGCAGCACCCCCTCAGTGCCTATGCTCTGGCAGTGCAATACTGCCTCAGTGCTGATCCATTGAGAGTGCAGCACTCTCTCTGTACAGAACCTCAGGCAGTACAGTACTCACTCAATAATGACTCTCTGACAGTGCAGCACTCCCTCTGCACAGAACCTCAGGCAGTACAGTACTCCCTGAATAATGACTCTCTGACAGTGCAGCACTCCCTCTGTACAGAACCTCAGGCAATGCAGTACTCCCTCAGTACTGACCCTCTGACAGTGCAGCACTCCCTCAATACTGACTCTCTGACAGTACAGAAATCCCTCAGTACTGACCATCTGACAGTGCAGCACTCCCTCAGAACTGACCCTCTGACAGTGCAGCACACCCTCAGTACTGACCCTCTGAAAGTGCAGCACACCCTCAGTACTGACCCTCTGACAGTACAGCACACCCTCAGAACTGACCCTCTGACAGTGCAGCACTCCCTCAGTACTGACCCTCTGACAGTGCAGCACTCCCTCGGTACTGACCCTCTGACAGTGCAGCACTCCCTCAATACAGACCCTGTGACAGTGCAGCACTCCCTCAGTACTGACCCTCTGAAAGTGCAGCACCTCCTCAGTACTGACCCTCTGACAGTGCAGCACTCCCTCAGTACTGACCCTCTGACAGTGCAGCTCCCCCTCAGTACTGACCCTCTGACAGTGCAGCACTCCCTCAATACTGACTCTGTGACAGTACAGAACTCCCTCAGTACTGACCCTCTGACAATGCAGCACTCCCTTAGTACTGACAGTCTCACAGTGCAGCAATACCTCAGTACTAACCTGCTCACAATGCAGCACTCCCTTAGTACCGTCCCTCTGACAGTGCAGCACCCCCTGTGTACAGCATCTCAGGCATTGCAGCACTCCCTCAGCACTGTCCCTCAGACATGGGAGTGCTCCATCAGTACTGACGCGCTGACAGTACAGACCTCCCTCAGGACTCACCTGCTGACAGTGCAGCACTCCCTCAATACTGACCCTCTGAAAGTGCAGCACTCCCTCAATACTGACTCTCTGACAGTACAGAACTCCCTCAGTACTGACCCTCTGACAGTGCAGCACACCCTCAGTACTGACCCTCTGACAGTGCAGCACTCCCTCAGTACTGACCCTCTGACAGTGCAGCTCACCCTCAGTACTGACCCTCTGACAGTGCAGCACTCTCTCGGTACTGACCCTCTGACAGTGCAGGACTCCATCAATACAGACCCTGTGACAGTGCAGCACTCCCTCAGCACTGACCCTCTGAAAGTGCAGCACTCACTCAGTACTGACCCTCTGACAGTGGAGCACTCCCTCAGTACTGACCCTCTGACAGTGCAGCTCCCCCTCAGTACTGAACCTCTGACAGTGCAGCACTCCCTCAGTACTGACCCTCTGACAGTGCAGCACTCCCTCAGTACTGACCCTCCGACAGTGCAGCATTCACTCAGTACTGACCCTCTGTCAGTGCAGCACTCCCTCAGTACTGACCCTCTGACAATGCAGTACTCCCTCAGTACTGACCCTCTGACAGTGTAGCATTGCCTCAGTACTGACCCTCCGACAGTGCAGCATTCCCTCAGTACGTACCCTCCGACAGTGCAGCATTCCTTGAGTACTGACCCTCTGACAGTGCAGCAGTCCCTCAGTCCAGACACTCTCACACTGCAGCACTTCCAAAGTACTGACCCTCTGACAGTGCAGCACTCCCTCAGTACTGACCCTCTGACAGTGCAGCACTCCCTCAGTACTGACCCTCTGACAGTACTGCTCCCCCTCAGTACTGACCCTCTGACAGTGCAGCACTTCCTCAATACTGAATCTCTGACAGTACAGAACTCCCTCAGTACTGACCCACTGACATTGGATCACTCCCTCAGTACTGACCCTCTGACAGTGCAGCACTCCCTCATTACTGACCTTCTGACAGTGCAGCTCCCCCTCAGTACTGACCCTCTGACAGTGCAGCACTTCCTCAATACTGACTCTCTGACAGTACAGAACTCCCTCAGTACTGACCCACTGACATTGCATCACTCCCTCAGTACTGACCCTTGGACAGTGCAGCACTACCTCGGTACTGACCATCTGACAGTGCAGGACTCCCTCAATACAGACCCTGTGGCAGTGCAGCACTCCCTCAGTACTGACCCTCTGAAAGTGCAGCACTCCCTCAGTACTGACCCTCTGACAGTGCAGCACTCCCTCAGTACTGACCCTCTGACAGTGCAGCTCCCCCTCATTACTGACCCTCTGACAGTGCAGCACTCCCTCAATACTGACTCTCCGACAGTACAGCACTCCCTCAGTACTGACCCTCCGACAGTGCAGCATTCCCTTAGTACTGACCCTCCGACAGTGCAGCATTCCCTCAGTACTGACCCTCTGACAGTGCAGCACTCCCTTAGTACTGACAGTCTCACAGTGCAGCAATACCTCAGTACTAACCTGCTCACAATGCAGCACTCCCTTAGTACCGTCCCTCTGACAGTGCAGCACTCCCTCTGTACAGCATCTCAGGCATTGCAGCACTCCCTCAGCACTATCCCTCAGACATGGGAGTGCTCCATCAGTACTGACGCGCTGACAGTACAGAACTCCCTCAGGACTCACCCGCTGACAGTGCAGCACTCCCTCAGTACTGACCCTCTCACAGTGCAGCACTTCCAAAGTACTGACCCTCTGACAGTGCCGCACTCCCTCAGTGCTGACCCTCTGATAGTGCTGCACTCCCTCAGTGCTGACCCTCTGATAGTGCTGCACTACCTCAGTGCTAACCCTCCGACAGTGCTTCACTCTCTCAGTGCTGACCCTCCGACAGTGCAGCACTCTCTCAGTGCTGACCCTCTGACATAGCTGCACTCCCTCAGTGCTGACCCTCTGATAGTGCTGCACTCCCTTAGTGCTGACCCTCTGACATTGCTGCACTCCCTCAGTGCTGACCCTCCGACAGTGCTGCACTCCCTCAGTGCTGACCCTCCGACAGTGCTGCACTCCGTCAGTACTGACCCTCTGACAGTGCAGCACTCCCTCAGTACTGACCCTCCGACAGTGCAGCATTCACTCAGTACTGACCCTCTGTCAGTGCAGCACTCCCTCAGTACTGACCCTCTGACAATGCAGTACTCCCTCAGTACTGACCCTCTGACAGTGCAGCATTCCCTCAGTACTGACCCTCCGACAGTGCAGCATTCCCTCAGTACTGACCCTCCGACAGTGCAGCATTCCCTGAGTACTGACCCTCTGACAGTGCAGCAGTCCCTCAGTCCAGACCCTCTCACACTGCAGCACTTCCAAAGTACTGACCCTCTGACAGTGCAGCACTCCCTCAGTACTGACCCTCTGACAGTGCAGCACTCCCTCAGTACTGACCCTCTGACAGTACAGCTCCCCCTCAGTACTGACCCTCTGACAGTGCAGCACTTCCTCAATACTGAATCTCTGACAGTACAGAACTCCCTCAGTACTGACCCACTGACATTGGATCACTCCCTCAGTACTGACCCTCTGACAGTGCAGCACTCCCTCATCACTGACCTTCTAACAGTGCAGCTCCCCCTCAGTACTGACCCTCTGACAGTGCAGCACTTCCTCAATACTGACTCTCTGACAGTACAGAACACCCTCAGTACTGACCCACTGACATTGCATCACTCCCTCAGTACTGACCCTCTGACAGTGCAGCACTACCTCAGTACTGACCCTTGGACAGTGCAGCACTACCTCGGTACTGACCATCTGACAGTGCAGGACTCCCTCAATACAGACCCTGTGACAGTGCAGCAGTCCCTCAGTACTGACCCTCTGAAAGTGCAGCACTCCCTCAGTACTGACCCTCTGACAGTGCAGCACTCCCTCAGTACTGACCCTCTGACAGTGCAGCTCCCCCTCATTACTGACCCTCTGACAGTGCAGCACTCCCTCAGTACTGACCCTCTGACAGTGCAGCAATCCCTCCGTACTGACCCTCTGACAGTGCGGCATTCACTCAGTACTGACCCTCTGACAGTGCAGCACTCCCTCAGTACTGACCCTCTGACAGTGCAGTACTCCCTCAGTACTGACTCTCTGACAGTGCAGCACTCCCTCAGTACTGACCCTCCGACAGTGCAGCATTCCCTTAGTACTGACCCTCCGACAGTGCAGCATTCCCTCAGTACTGACCCTCCGACAGTGCAGCATTCCCTCAGTACTGACCCTCTGACAGTGCAGCACTCCCTTAGTACTGACAGTCTCACAGTGCAGCAATACCTCAGTACTAACCTGCTCACAATGCAGCACTCCCTTAGTACCGTCCCTCTGACAGTGCAGCACTCCCTCTGTACAGCATCTCAGGCATTGCAGCACTCCCTCAGCACTGTCCCTCAGACATGGGAGTGCTCCATCAGTACTGACGCGCTGACAGTACAGAACTCCCTCAGGACTCACCCGCTGACAGTGCAGCACTACCTCAGTGCTGACCCTCTGACAGTGCTGCACTCTCTCAGTGCTGACCCTCCGACAGTGCTGCACTCTCTCAGTGCTGACCCTCTGACATAGCTGCACCCCCTCAGTGCTGACCCTCTGATAGTGCTGCACTCCCTTAGTGCTGACCCTCTGACATTGCTGCACTCCCTCAGTGCTGACCCTCTGACAATGCTGCACTCCCTTAGTGCTGACCCTCTGACATTGCTGCACTCCCTCAGTGCTGACCCTCTGACAGTGCTGCACTCCCTCAGTGCTGACCCTCCGACGGTGCTGCACTCCGTCAGTGCAGGCCCTCTGACAGTGCTGCACTCCCTCAGTGCTGACCTTCTGACAGTGCTGCGTTCCCTCAGTGCTGACCCTCCGACAGTATTGCACTCCCTCGGTACTGACCGTCTCACAGTGCAGCACTCACTCAGCACTGACCCACTGACAGTGCAGCATCCCCTCAGTACTGACATTCTGACAGTTTGGTGCTCCATCAGTACAGACCCCCTCACAGTGCAGCAATTCCAAAGTACTGACCCACTGAATTGCAGCACCCCCTCAGTGCCTATGCTCTGGCACTGCAATACTGCCTCAGTGCTGATCCATTGAGAGTGCAGCACTCTCTCTGTACAGAACCTCAGGCAGTACAGTACTCACTCAATACTGACTCTCTGACAGTGCAGCACTCCCTCTGCACAGAACCTCAGGCAGTACAGTTCTCCCTCAATACTGTCTCTCTGACAGTGCAGCACTCCCTCTGTACAGAACCTCAGGCAGTACAGTACTCCCTCAGTACTGACCCTCTGACAGTGCAGCACTCCCTCAATACTGACTCTCTGACATTACAGAAATCCCTCAGTACTGACCCTCTGACAGTGCAGCACTCCCTCAGAACTGACCCTCTGACAGTGCAGCACACCCTCAGTACTGACCCTCTGAAAGTGCAGCACACCCTCAGTACTGACCCTCTGACAGTGCAGCACTCCCACAGTACTGACCCTCTGACAGTGCAGCTCACCCTCAGTACTGACCCTCTGACAGTGCAGCACTCTCTCGGTACTGACCCTCTGACAGTGCAGGACTCCATCAATACAGACCCTGTGACAGTGCAGCACTCCCTCAGTACTGACCCTCTGAAAGTGCAGCACTCACTCAGTACTGACCCTCTGACAGTGCAGCACTCCCTCACTACTGACCCTCTGACAGTGCAGCTCCCCCTCAGTACTGAACCTCTGACAGTGCAGCACTCCCTCAGTACTGACCCTCTGACAGTGCAGCACTCCCTCAGTACTGACCGTCCGACAGTGCAGCATTCACTCAGTACTGACCCTCTGACAGTGCAGCACTCCCTCAGTACTGACCCTCTGACAATGCAGTACTCCCTCAGTACTGACCCTCTGACAGTGCAGCATTCCCTCAGTACTGACCCTCCGACAGTGCAGCATTCCCTCAGTACTGACCCTCCGACAGTGCAGCATTCCCTGAGTACTGACCCTCTGACAGTGCAGCAGTCCCTCAGTCCAGACCCTCTCACACTGCAGCACTTCCAAAGTACTGACCCTCTGACAGTGCAGCACTCCCTCAGTACTGACCCTCTGACAGTGCAGCACTCCCTCAGTACTGACCCTCTGACAGTGCAGCTCCCCCTCAGTACTGACCCCCTGACAGTGCAGCACTTCCTCAGTACTGACTCTCTGACAGTACAGCACTCCCTTAGTACTGACCCTCTGACAGTGCAGCACTTCCTCAGTACTGACTCTCTGACAGTACAGCACTCCCTCAGTACTGACCCACTGACATTGCATCACTCCCTCAGTACTGACCTTCTGACAGTGCAGCACTCCCTCAGTACTGACCCTCTGACAGTGCAGCACTTCCTCAGTACTGACTCTCTGACAGTACAGCACTCCCTCAGTACTGACCCACTGACATTGCATCACTCCCTCAGTACTGACCCTCTGACAGTGCAGCACTCCCTCAGTACTGACCCTCTGACAGTACAACACTCCCTCATTACTCACCCTCTGACAGTGCAGCTCCCCCTCAGTACTGACCCTCTGACAGTGCAGCACTCTCTCGGTACTGACCATCTGACAGTGCAGGACTCCCTCAATACAGACCCTGTGACAGTGCAGCACTCCCTCAGTACTGACCCTCTGAAAGTGCAGCACTCCCTCAGTACTGACCCTCTGACAGTGCAGCACTCCCTCAGTACTGACCCTCTGACAGTGCAGCATTCACTCAGTACTGACCCTCTGACAGTGCAGCACTCCCTCAGTACTGACCCTCTGACAGTGCAGTACTCCCTCAGTACTGACTCTCTGACAGTGCAGCACTCCCTCAGTACTGACCCTCCGACAGAGCAGCATTCCCTTAGTACTGACCCTCCGACAGTGCAGCATTCCCTCAGTACTGACCCTCCGACAGTGCAGCATTCCCTCAGTACTGACCCTCTGACAGTGCAGCACTCCCTTAGTACTGACAGTCTCACAGTGCAGCAATACCTCAGTACTAACCTGCTCACATTGCAGCACTCCCTTAGTACCGTCCCTCTGACAGTGCAGCATTCCCTCTGTACAGCACATCAGGCATTGCAGCACTCCCTCATCACTGTCCCTCAGACATGGGAGTGCTCCATCAGTACTGACGCGCTGACAGTACAGAACTCCCTCAGGACTCACCCGCTGACAGTGCAGCACTCCCTCAGTACTGACCCTCTCACAGTGCAGCACTTCCAAAGTACTGACCCTCTGACAGTGACGCACTCCCTCAGTGCTGACCCTCTGATAGTGCTGCACTCCCTCAGTGCTGACACTCTGATAGTGCTGCACTACCTCAGTGCTGACCCTCTGACAGTGCTGCACTCTCTCAGTACTGACCCTCTGACAGTGCAGCACTCCCTCAATACTGACTCTCTGACAGTACAGAAATCCCTCAGTACTGACCCTCCAACAGTGCAGCATTCCCTCAGTACTGACCCTCCGACAGTGCAGCATTCCCTCAGTACTGACCCTCTGACAGTGCAGCACTCCCTCAGTACTGACAGTCCCACAGTGCAGCAATACCTCAGTACTAACCCGCACACAATGCAGCACTCCCTTAGTACCGTCCCTCTGACAGTGCAGCACTCCCTCTGTACAGCACCTCAGGCATTGCAGCACTCCCTCAGCACTGTCCCTCAGACATGGGAGTGCTCCATCAGTACTGAAGCGCTGACAGTACAGAACTCCCTCAGGACTCAACCTCTGACAGTGCAGCACTCCTTCAGTACTGACCCTCTCACAGTGCAGCACTTCCAAAGTACTGACCCTCTGTCAGTGCTGCACTCCCTTAGTGCTGACCCTCTGATAGTGCTGCACTCCCCCAGTGCTGACCATCTGATAGTGATGCACACCCTCAGTGCTGACCCTCTGACATTGCTGCACTCCCTTAGTGCTGACCCTCTGATAGTGCTGCACTCCCTCAGTGCTGAACCTCCGACAGTGCTGCACTCCCTCAGTGCTGACCCTCTGACATTGCTGCACGCCCTCAGTGCTGAACCTCCGACAGTGCTGCAGTCCCTCATTGCTGACCGTCCGACAGTGCTGCAATCCCTTCGTGCTGACCCTCTGATAGTGCTGCAGTCCCTCAGTGCTGACCCTCCGACAGTAATGCACTCCCTTAGTGCTGACACTCTGACATTGCTGCACTCCCTCAGTGCTGACCCTCCGACAGTGCTGCACTCCCTCAGTGCTGACCCTCCGACAGTGCTGCACTATGTCAGTGCAGGCCCTCTGACAGTGCTGCACTCCCTCAGTGCTGGTCTTCTGGCAGTGCTGCGTTCCCTCAGTGCTGACCCTCCGACAGTGTTGCACTCCCTCGGTACTGACCGTCTCACAGTGCAGCACTCACTCAGCACTGTCCCACTGACAGTGCAGCATCCCCTCAGTACTGACATTCTGACAGTTTGGTGCTCCCTCAGTACAGAACCCCTCACAGTGCAGCACTTCCAAAGTACTGACCCACTGAATTGCAGCACCCCCTCAGTGCCTATGCTCTGGCAGTGCAATACTGCCTCAGTGCTGATGCATTGACAGTTCAGCACTCCCTCTGTACAGAACCTCAGGCAGTACAGTACTCACTCAATACTGACTCTCTGACAGTGCAGCACTCCCTCAATACTGACTCTCTGACAGTACAGAACTCCCTCAGTACTGACCCTCTGACAGTGCAGCACTCCCTCAGTACTGACCCTCTGACAGTGCAGCACTTCCTCAGATATGACGCTCTGACAGTGCAGCACACACTCAGTACTGACCCTCTGACAGTGCAGCACTCCCTCAGTACTGACCCTCTGACAGTGCAACACTCCCTCCGTAC
Source organism: Carcharodon carcharias (assembly GCF_017639515.1). Classification (NCBI taxonomy): domain Eukaryota; kingdom Metazoa; phylum Chordata; class Chondrichthyes; order Lamniformes; family Lamnidae; genus Carcharodon; species Carcharodon carcharias. Next base: position 1,302,778 of record NC_054473.1, read on the forward strand.
AGAACCTCAGGTGGTACAGTACTCCCTCAATACTGACTCTCTGACAGTGCAGCACACCCTCAGTACTGACCCTCTGAAAGTGCAGCACACCCTCAGTACTGACCCTCTGACAGTGCAGCAATCCCTCAGTACTGTCCCTCGGACAGTGCAGCACTCCGTCGTTACTGACCCTCTGACAGTTCTGCACTCCCTCAATACAGACCCTGTGACAGTGCAGCACGCCCTCAGTACTGACCCTCTGACCGTGCGGCACTCCCTCAATACTGACTCTCTGACAGTACAGAACTCCCTCAGTACTGACCCTCTGACAGTGCTGCACTCCATCAGTACTGACCCTCTGACAGTGCAGCACACCCTCAGTACTGACATTCTCACGGTGCAGCAGTACCTCAGTACTAACACTCTTACAATGCAACACTCCCTTAGTACCGTCCCTCTGACAGTGCAGCACTCCCTCTGTACTGACCCTCTGACAGTGCAGGAAACCCTCAGTACTGACCCTCTGACAGTGCAGCACACGCTCAGTACTGACCCTCTGACAGTGCAGCACTCCCTCGGTACTGACCCTCTGACAGTGCAGGACTCCCTCAATACAGATCCTGTGACAGTGCAGCACTCCCTCAGTACTGACCCTCTGACAGTGCAGCACTCCCTCAGTACTGACCCTCTGACAGTGCAGCACTCCCTCAGTACTGACCCTCTGACAGTGCATCACTCCCTCAGTACTGACCCTCTGACAGTGCAGCACTCCCTCAGTACTGACCCTCTGACAGTGCAGCACTCCTTCAGTACTGACCCTCTGACAGTGCAGTACTCCCTTAGTACTGACCCTCTGACAGTGCAGCACTCCTTCAGTACTGACCTTCTGACAGGGCAGCACTCCCTCAGTACTGACCGTCTGATAGTGCGGCACTCCCTCAGTTTGGATCCTCTGACAGTGCAGCTCTCCCTCAGTGTGGATCTTCTGACATTGTCCCGCTCCCTCAGTACTGACCCTCTGACAGTGTTGCAATCCCTCAGTCCTGATCTTCTGACAGTGCAGCACTCCCTCAGTGCTGACAGTCCGACATTGCATCACTCCCTCAGTACTGACCCTTTGACAGTTCAGCACTCCCTCAGTACTGACAGTCCGACTTTGCATTACTCCCTCAGTACTGACCCTCTGACAGTGCAGCACTCCCTCAGTACTGACCTTCTGACAGTGTGGCACTCCATCAGTGCGGATCCTCTGACAGTGCAGCTTCCCCTCAGTACTGACCCTCTGATATTGTAGCGCTCCCTCAGTTCTGACCCTCTGACAGTGCTGCACTCCCTCAGTACTGACCCTCTGACAGTACAGCATTCCCTTACTACTGACCCTCTAACAGTGCAGCACTCCCTTAGTACTGACCCTCTGACAGTGCGGCACTCCCTCAGTATGGATCCTCTGACAGTGCAGCTCTCCCTCAGTACTGACCCTCTGACATTGTCGTGCTCCCTCAGTACTGACCCTCTGACAGTGCTACACTACCTCAGTCCTGATCTTCTGACAGTGCAGCAGTCCCTCAGTGCTGACAGTCTGACATTGCATCACTCCCTCAGTACTGACCCTTTGACAGTGCAGCACTCCCTCAGTACTGACCCTTTGACAGTGCAGCACTCCCTCAGTACTGACCCTCTGACAGTGCAGCACTCCCTCAGTAATGACCCTCTGACAGTGCAGCATTCCCTTAGCACTGACCCTCTGACAGTGAAGCATCCCTCAGTACTGACCCTATGACAGTGCAGCACTCCCTCGGTACTGACCTTCTGACAGTGCAGCACTCCCTCAGTGCGGATCCGCTGACAGTGCTGCACTCCCTCAGTACTGACCCTCTGACATTGTAGCACTCCCTCAGTGCTGACCCTCCGACAGTAATGCACTCCCTTAGTGCTGACACTCTGACATTGCTGCACTCCCTCAGTGCTGACCCTCCGACAGTGCTGCACTCCCTCAGTGCTAACCCTCCGACAGTGCTGCACTCCGTCAGTGCAGGCCCTCTGACAGTGCTGCACTCCCTCAGTGCTGGTCTTCTGGCAGTGCTGCGTTCCCTCAGTGCTGAACCTCCGACAGTGTTGCACTCCCTCGGTACTGACCGTCTCACAGTGCAGCACTCACTCAGCACTGACCCACTGACAGTGCAGCATCCCCTCAGTACTGACATTCTGACAGTTTGGTGCTCCCTCAGTACAGAACCCCTCACAGTGCAGCACTTCCAAAGTACTGACCCTCTGACAGTGCTGCACTCCCTTAGTGCTGACCCTCTGATAGTGCTGCACTCCCTCAGTGCTGACCCTCCGACAGTGCTGCACTCCCTCAGTGCTGACCCTCTGATAGTGCTGCACTCCCTCAGTGCTGAACCTCCGACAGTGCTGCACTCCCTCAGTGCTGACCCTCCGACAGTGCTGCACTCCCTTAGTGCTGACCCTCTGACATTGCTGCACGCCCTCAGTGCTGAACCTCCGACAGTGCTGCAGTCCCTCAGTGCTGACTGTCCGACAGTGCTGCACTCCCTTCGTGCTGACCCTCTGATAGTGCTGCACTCCCTCAGTGCTGACCCTCCGACAGTAATGCACTCCCTTAGTGCTGACACTCTGACATTGCTGCACTCCCTCAGTGCTGACCCTCCGACAGTGCTGCACTCCCTCAGTGCTGACCCTCCGACAGTGCTGCACTCCGTCAGTGCAGGCCCTCTGACAGTGCTGCACTCCCTCAGTGCTGGTCTTCTGGCAGTGCTGCGTTCCCTCAGTGCTGACCCTCCGACAGTGTTGCACTCCCTCGGTACTGACTGTCTCACAGTGCAGCACTCACTCAGCACTGACCCACTGTCAGTGCAGCATCCCCTCAGTACTGACATTCTGACAGTTTGGTGCTCCCTCAGTACAGAACCCCTCACAGTGCAGCACTTCCAAAGTACTGACCCACTGAATTGCAGCACCCCCTCAGTGCCTATGCTCTGGCAGTGCAATACTGCCTCAGTGCTGATGCATTGACAGTTCAGCACTCCCTCTGTACAGAACCTCAGGCAGTACAGTACTCACTCAATACTGACTCTCTGACAGTGCAGCACTCCCTCAATACTGACTCTCTGACAGTACAGAACTCCCTCAGTACTGACCCTCTGACAGTGCAGCACTCCCTCAGTACTGACCCTCTGACAGTGCAGCACTTCCTCAGTACTGACGCTCTGACAGTGCAGCACACCCTCAGTACTGACCCTCTGACAGTGCAGCACTCCCTCAGTACTGACCCTCTGACAGTGCAACACTCCCTCTGTACAGAACCTCAGGTGGTACAGTACTCCCTCAATACTGACTCTCTGACAGTGCAGCACTCCCTCAGTACTGACCCTCTGACAGTTCAGCACTCCCTCAGTACTGACCCTCCGACAGTGCCGCATTCCCTCAGTACCGACCCTCTGACAGTGCAGCACTCCCTCAGTACTGACAGTCTCACGGTGCAGCAATACCTCAGTACTAACCCTCTCACAATGCAGCACTCCCTCAGTACTGTCCCTCTGATAGTGCTGCACTCCCTCAGTGCTGACCCTCTGATAGTGCTGCACTCCCTCAGTGCTGATCTTCTGACAGTGCTGCACTCCCTTAGTGCTGACCCTCCGACAGTGCTGCACTCCCTCAGTGCTAATCTTCTGACTGTGCTGCGTTCCCTCATTGCTGACCCTCCGTCAGTGTTGCACTCCCTTGGTACTGACCGTCTCACAGTGCAGCACTCACTCAGCACTGACCCACTGACAATGCAGCATCCGCTCAGGACTGACATTCTGACAGTTTGGTGCTCCATCAGTACAGACCCCCTCACAGTGCAGCACTTCCAAAGTACTGACCCACTGAATTGCAGCACCCCCTCAGTGTCTATGCTCTGGCAGTGCAATACTGCCTCAGTGCTGATGCATTGAGAGTTCAGCACTCCCTCTGTACAGAACCTCTGACAGTACAGTACTCCCTCAATACTGACTCTCTGACAGTACAGAACTCCCTCAGTACTGACCCTCTGACAGTGCAGCACTCCCTCAAGACTGACTCTCTGACAGTGCAGCACTCCCTCTGTACTGACCCTCTGACAGTGCAGCACTCCCTCAGTACTGACCCTCTGACAGTGCAGCACTCCCTCAGTACTGACCCACTTACAGTGCAGCACACCCTCAGTACTGACCCTCTGACAGTGCAGCACACCCTCAGTACTGACCCTCTGACAGTGCAGCACTCCCTCAGTACTGACCCACTTACAGTGCAGCACACCCTCAGTACTGACCCTCTGAAAGTGCAGCACACCCTCAGTACTGACCCTCTGACAGTGCAGCAATCCCTCAGTACTGTCCCTCGGACAGTGCAGCACTCCGTCGTTACTGACCCTCTGACAGTTCTGCACTCCCTCAATACAGACCCTGTGACAGTGCAGCACTCCCTCAGTCCTGACCCTCTGACAGTGGAGCACGCCCTCAGTACTGACCGTCTGACCGTGCGGCACTCCCTCAATACTGACTCTCTGACAGTACAGAACTCCCTCAGTACTGACCCTCTGACAGTGCTGCACTCCATCAGTACTGACCCTCTGACAGTGCAGCACACCCTCAGTACTGACATTCTCACGGTGCAGCAGTACCTCAGTACTAACACTCTCACAATGCAGCACTCCCTTAGTAACGTCCCTCTGACAGTGCAGCACTCCCTCTGTAGTGACCCTCTGACAGTGCAGGAAACCCTCAGTACTGACCCTCTGACAGTGCAGCACACGCTCAGTACTGACCCTCTGACAGTGCAGCACTCCCTCGGTACTGACCCTCTGACAGTGCAGGACTCCCTCAATACAGATCCTGTGACAGTGCAGCACTCCCTCAGTACTAACCCTCTGACAGTGCAGCACTCACTCAGTACTGACCCTCTGACAGTGCAGCACTCCCTCAGTACTGACCCTCTGAGAGTGCATCACTCCCTCAGTACTGACCCTCTGACAGTGCAGCACTCCCTCAGTACTGACCCTCTGACAGTGCAGCACTCCTTCAGTACTGACCCTCTGACAGTGCAGCACTCCCTCAGTACTGACCCTCTGACAGTGCAGCACTCCCTCAGTACTGACCCTCTGACAGTGCTGCACTCCCTCAGTACTGACCCTCTGACAGTGCAGCACTCCCTCAGTACTGACCCTCTGACAGTACAGCACTCCCTTAGTACTGACCCTCTGACAGTGCAGTACTCCCTTAGTACTGACCCTCTGACAGTGCAGCACTCCCTCAGTACTGACCTTCTGACAGTGCAGCACCCCCTCAGTACTGACCGTCTGATAGTGCGGCACTCCCTCAGTTTGGATCCTCTGACAGTGCAGCTCTCCCTCAGTGTGGATCTTCTTACATTGTCCCGCTCCCTCAGTACTGACCCTCTGACAGTGTTGCAATCCCTCAGTCCTGATCTTCTGACAGTGCAGCACTCCCTCAGTGCTGACAGTCCGACATTGCATCACTCCCTCAGTACTGACCCTTTGACAGTTCAGCACTCCCTCAGTACTGACAGTCCGACATTGCATTACTCCCTCAGTACTGACCCTCTGACAGTGCAGCACTCCCTCAGTACTGACCTTCTGACAGTGTGGCACCCCATCAGTGCGGATCCTCTGACAGTGCAGCTCCCCCTCAGTACTGACCCTCTGATATTGTAGCGCTCCCTCAGTTCTGACCCTCTGACAGTGCTGCACTCCCTCAGTACTGACCCTCTGACAGTACAGCATTCCCTTACTACTGACCCTCTAACAGTGCAGCACTCCCTTAGTACTGACCCTCTGACAGTGCGGCACTCCCTCAGTATGGATCCTCTGACAGTGCAGCTCTCCCTCAGTACTGACCCTCTGACATTGTCGTGCTCCCTCAGTACTGACCCTCTGACAGTGCTACACTCCCTCAGTCCTGATCTTCTGACAGTGCAGCACTCCCTCAGTGCTGACAGTCTGACATTGCATCACTCCCTCAGTACTGACCCTTTGACAGTGCAGCACTCCCTCAGTACTGACCCTTTGACAGTGCAGCACTCCCTCAGTACTGACCCTTTGACAGTGCAGCACTCCCTCAGTACTGACCCTCTGACAGTGCAGCACTCCCTCAGTAATGACCCTCTGACAGTGCAGCATTCCCTTAGCACTGACCCTCTGACAGTGAAGCATCCCTCAGTACTGACCCTCTGACAGTGCAGCACTCCCTCGGTACTGACCTTCTGACAGTGCGGCACTCCCTCAGTGCGGATCCTCTGACAGTGCTGCACTCCCTCAGTACTGACACTCTGACATTGTAGCGCTCCCTCAGTTCTGACCCTCTGACAGTGCTGCACTCCCTCAGTACTGACCCTCTGACAGTGCAGCACTCCCTCAATGCTGACCCTCTGACAGTGCAGCACTCCCTCAGTACTGACCCTCTGACAGTGCAGCACTCCCTCAGTGCTGACCCTCTGACAGTGCAGCACTCCCTCAGTACTGACCCTCTGACAGTGCAGCACTCCCTCAATACTGACTCTCTGACAGTACAGAACTCCCTCAGTACTGACCCTCTGACAGTGCAGCACACCCTCAGTACTGACCCTCTGACAGTGCAGCACTCCCTCAGTAATGACCCTCTGACAGTGCAGCATTCCCTTAGCACTGACCCTCTGACAGTGAAGCATCACTCAGTACTGACCCTCTGACAGTGCAGCACTCCCTCGGTACTGACCTTCTGACAGTGCAGCACTCCCTCAGTGCGGATCCGCTGACAGTGCTGCACTCCCTCAGTACTGACCTTCTGACATTGTAGCACTCCCTCAGTGCTGACCCTCCGACAGTAATGCACTCCCTTAGTGCTGACACTCTGACATTGCTGCACTCCCTCAGTGCTGACCCTCCGACAGTGCTGCACTCCCTCAGTGCTGACCCTCCGACAGTGCTGCACTCCGTCAGTGCAGGCCCTCTGACAGTGCTGCACTCCCTCAGTGCTGGTCTTCTGGCAGTGCTGCGTTCCCTCAGTGCTGACCCTCCGACAGTGTTGCACTCCCTCGGTACTGACCGTCTCACAGTGCAGCACTCACTCAGCACTGACCCACTGACAGTGCAGCATCCCCTCAGTACTGACATTCTGACAGTTTGGTGCTCCCTCAGTACAGAACCCCTCACAGTGCAGCACTTCCAAAGTACTGACCCTCTGACAGTGCTGCACTCCCTTAGTGCTGACCCTCTGATAGTGCTGCACTCCCCCAGTGCTGACCATCTGATAGTGATGCACACCCTCAGTGCTGACCCTCTGACATTGCTGCACTCCCTTAGTGCTGACCCTCTGATAGTGCTGCACTCCCTCAGTGCTGACCCTCCGACAGTGCTGCACTCCCTCAGTGCTGACCCTCTGATAGTGCTGCACTCCCTCAGTGCTGAACCTCCGACATTGCTGCACTCCCTCAGTGCTGACCCTCCGACAGTGCTGCACTCCCTTTTTGCTGACCCTCTGACATTGCTGCACGCCCTCAGTGCTGAACCTCCGACAGTGCTGCAGTCCCTCAGTGCTGACCGTCCGACAGTGCTGCACTCCCTTCGTACTGTCCCTCTGATAGTGCTGCACTCCCTCAGTGCTGACCCTCCGACAGTAATGCACTCCCTTAGTGCTGACACTCTGACATTGCTGCACTCCCTCAGTGCTGACCCTCAGACAGTGCTGCACTCCCTCAGTGCTGACCCTCCGACAGTGCTGCACTCCGTCAGTGCAGGCCCTCTGACAGTGCTGCACTCCCTCAGTGCTGGGCGTCTGGCAGTGCTGCGTTCCCTCAGTGCTGACCCTCCGACAGTGTTGCACTCCCTCGGTACTGACTGTCTCACAGTGCAGCACTCACTCAGCACTGACCCACTGACAGTGCAGCGTCCCCTCAGTACTGACATTCTGACAGTTTGGTGCTCCCTCAGTACAGAACCCCTCACAGTGCAGCACTTCCAAAGTACTGACCCACTGAATTGCAGCACCCCCTCAGTGTCTATGCTCTGGCAGTGCAATACTGCCTCAGTGCTGATGCATTGACAGTTCAGCACTCCCTCTGTACAGAACTTCAGGCAGTACAGTACTCACTCAATACTGACTCTCTGACAGTGCAGCATCACTCAGTACTGACCCTCTGACAGTGCAGCACTCCCTCGGTACTGACCTTCTGACAGTGCAGCACTCCCTCAGTGCGGATCCGCTGACAGTGCTGCACTCCCTCAGTACTGACCTTCTGACATTGTAGCACTCCCTCAGTGCTGACCCTCCGACAGTAATGCACTCCCTTAGTGCTGACACTCTGACATTGCTGCACTCCCTCAGTGCTGACCCTCCGACAGTGCTGCACTCCCTCAGTGCTGACCCTCCGACAGTGCTGCACTCCGTCAGTGCAGGCCCTCTGACAGTGCTGCACTCCCTCAGTGCTGGTCTTCTGGCAGTGCTGCGTTCCCTCAGTGCTGACCCTCCGACAGTGTTGCACTCCCTCGGTACTGACCGTCTCACAGTGCAGCACTCACTCAGCACTGACCCACTGACAGTGCAGCATCCCCTCAGTACTGACATTCTGACAGTTTGGTGCTCCCTCAGTACAGAACCCCTCACAGTGCAGCACTTCCAAAGTACTGACCCTCTGACAGTGCTGCACTCCCTTAGTGCTGACCCTCTGATAGTGCTGCACTCCCCCAGTGCTGACCATCTGAAAGTGATGCACACCCTCAGTGCTGACCCTCTGACATTGCTGCACTCCCTTAGTGCTGACCCTCTGATAGTGCTGCACTCCCTCAGTGCTGACCCTCCGACAGTGCTGCACTCCCTCAGTGCTGACCCTCTGATAGTGCTGCACTCCCTCAGTGCTGAACCTCCGACATTGCTGCACTCCCTCAGTGCTGACCCTCCGACAGTGCTGCACTCCCTTTTTGCTGACCCTCTGACGTTGCTGCACGCCCTCAGTGCTGAACCTCCGACAGTGCTGCAGTCCCTCAGTGCTGACCGTCCGACAGTGCTGCACTCCCTTCGTACTGTCCCTCTGATAGTGCTGCACTCCCTCAGTGCTGACCCTCCGACAGTAATGCACTCCCTTAGTGCTGACACTCTGACATTGCTGCACTCCCTCAGTGCTGACCCTCAGACAGTGCTGCACTCCCTCAGTGCTGACCCTCCGACAGTGCTGCACTCCGTCAGTGCAGGCCCTCTGACAGTGCTGCACTCCCTCAGTGCTGGTCTTCTGGCAGTGCTGCGTTCCCTCAGTGCTGACCCTCCGACAGTGTTGCACTCCCTCGGTACTGACTGTCTCACAGTGCAGCACTCACTCAGCACTGACCCACTGACAGTGCAGCGTCCCCTCAGTACTGACATTCTGACAGTTTGGTGCTCCCTCAGTACAGAACCCCTCACAGTGCAGCACTTCCAAAGTACTGACCCACTGAATTGCAGCACCCCCTCAGTGTCTATGCTCTGGCAGTGCAATACTGCCTCAGTGCTGATGCATTGACAGTTCAGCACTCCCTCTGTACAGAACCTCAGGCAGTACAGTACTCACTCAATACTGACTCTCTGACAGTGCAGCACTCCCTCAATACTGACTCTCTGACAGTACAGAACTCCCTCAGTACTGACCCTCTGACAGTGCAGCACTCCCTCAGTACTAACCCTCTGACAGTGCAGCACTCACTCAGTACTGACCCTCTGACAGTGCAGCACTCCCTCAGTACTGACCCTCTGACAGTGCATCACTCCCTCAGTACTGACCCTCTGACAGTGCAGCACTCCCTCAGTACTGACCCTCTGACAGTGCAGCACTCCTTCAGTACTGACCCTCTGACAGTGCAGCACTCCCTCAGTACTGACCCTCTGACAGTGCAGCACTCCCTCAGTACTGACCCTCTGACAGTGCAGCACTCCTTCAGTACTGACCCTCTGACAGTGCAGCACTCCCTCAGTACTGACCCTCTGACAGTGCAGCACTCCCTCAGTACTGACCCTCTGACAGTACAGCACTCCCTTAGTACTGACCCTCTGACAGTGCAGTACTCCCTTAGTACTGACCCTCTGACAGTGCAGCACTCCCTCAGTACTGACCTTCTGACAGTGCAGCACCCCCTCAGTACTGACCGTCTGATAGTGCGGCACTCCCTCAGTTTGGATCCTCTGACAGTGCAGCTCTCCCTCAGTGTGGATCTTCTGACATTGTCCCGCTCCCTCAGTACTGACCCTCTGACAGTGTTGCAATCCCTCAGTCCTGATCTTCTGACAGTGCAGCACTCCCTCAGTGCTGACAGTCCGACATTGCATCACTCCCTCAGTACTGACCTTCTGACAGTGTGGCACCCCATCAGTGCGGATCCTCTGACAGTGCAGCTCCCCCTCAGTACTGACCCTCTGATATTGTAGCGCTCCCTCAGTTCTGACCCTCTGACAGTGCTGCACTCCCTCAGTACTGACCCTCTGACAGTACAGCATTCCCTTACTACTGACCCTCTAACAGTGCAGCACTCCCTTAGTACTGACCCTCTGACAGTGCGGCACTCCCTCAGTATGGATCCTCTGACAGTGCAGTTCTCCCTCAGTACTGACCCTCTGACATTGTCGTGCTCCCTCAGTACTGACCCTCTGACAGTGCTACACTCCCTCAGTCCTGATCTTCTGACAGTGCAGCACTCCCTCAGTGCTGACAGTCTGACATTGCATCACTCCCTCAGTACTGACCCTTTGACAGTGCAGCACTCCCTCAGTACTGACCCTTTGACAGTGCAGCACTCCCTCAGTACTGACCCTTTGACAGTGCAGCACTCCCTCAGTACTGACCCTCTGACAGTGCAGCACTCCCTCAGTAATGACCCTCTGACAGTGCAGCATTCCCTTAGCACTGACCCTCTGACAGTGAAGCATCCCTCAGTACTGACCCTCTGACAGTGCATCACTCCCTCAGTACTGACCCTCTGACAGTGCAGCACTCCCTCAGTACTGACCCTCTGACAGTGCAGCACTCCTTCAGTACTGACCCTCTGACAGTGCAGCACTCCCTCAGTACTGACCCTCTGACAGTGCAGCACTCCCTCAGTACTGACCCTCTGACAGTGCAGCACTCCTTCAGTACTGACCCTCTGACAGTGCAGCACTCCCTCAGTACTGACCCTCTGACAGTGCAGCACTCCCTCAGTACTGACCCTCTGACAGTACAGCACTCCCTTAGTACTGACCCTCTGACAGTGCAGTACTCCCTTAGTACTGACCCTCTGACAGTGAAGCACTCCCTCAGTACTGACCTTCTGACAGTGCAGCACCCCCTCAGTACTGACCGTCTGATAGTGCGGCACTCCCTCAGTTTGGATCCTCTGACAGTGCAGCTCTCCCTCAGTGTGGATCTTCTGACATTGTCCCGCTCCCTCAGTACTGACCCTCTGACAGTGTTGCAATCCCTCAGTCCTGATCTTCTGACAGTGCAGCACTCCCTCAGTGCTGACAGTCCGACATTGCATCACTCCCTCAGTACTGACCTTCTGACAGTGTGGCACCCCATCAGTGCGGATCCTCTGACAGTGCAGCTCCCCCTCAGTACTGACCCTCTGATATTGTAGCGCTCCCTCAGTTCTGACCCTCTGACAGTGCTGCACTCCCTCAGTACTGACCCTCTGACAGTACAGCATTCCCTTACTACTGACCCTCTAACAGTGCAGCACTCCCTTAGTACTGACCCTCTGACAGTGCGGCACTCCCTCAGTATGGATCCTCTGACAGTGCAGCTCTCCCTCAGTACTGACCCTCTGACATTGTCGTGCTCCCTCAGTACTGACCCTCTGACAGTGCTACACTCCCTCAGTCCTGATCTTCTGACAGTGCAGCACTCCCTCAGTGCTGACAGTCTGACATTGCATCACTCCCTCAGTACTGACCCTTTGACAGTGCAGCACTCCCTCAGTACTGACCCTTTGACAGTGCAGCACTCCCTCAGTACTGACCCTTTGACAGTGCAGCACTCCCTCAGTACTGACCCTCTGACAGTGCAGCACTCCCTCAGTAATGACCCTCTGACAGTGCAGCATTCCCTTAGCACTGACCCTCTGACAGTGAAGCATCCCTCAGTACTGACCCTCTGACAGTGCAGCACTCCCTCGGTACTGACCTTCTGACAGTGCGGCACTCCCTCAGTGCGGATCCTCTGACAGTGCTGCACTCCCTCAGTACTGACCCTCTGACATTGTAGCGCTCCCTCAGTTCTGACCCTCTGACAGTGCTGCACTCCCTCAGTACTGACCCTCTGACAGTGCAGCACTCCCTCAATGCTGACCCTCTGACAGTGCAGCACTCCCTCAGTACTGACCCTCTGACAGTGCAGCACTCCCTCAGTGCTGACCCTCTGACAGTGCAGCACTCCCTCAGTACTGACCCTCTGACAGTGCAGCACTCCCTCAATACTGACTCTCTGACAGTACAGAACTCCCTCAGTACTGACCCTCTGACAGTGCAGCACACCCTCAGTACTGACCCTCTGACAGTGCAGCACTCCCTCAGTAATGACCCTCTGACAGTGCAGCATTCCCTTAGCACTGACCCTCTGACAGTGAAGCATCACTCAGTACTGACCCTCTGACAGTGCAGCACTCCCTCGGTACTGACCTTCTGACAGTGCGGCACTCCCTCAGTGCGGATCCGCTGACAGTGCTGCACTCCCTCAGTACTGACCTTCTGACATTGTAGCACTCCCTCAGTGCTGACCCTCCGACAGTAATGCACTCCCTTAGTGCTGACACTCTGACATTGCTGCACTCCCTCAGTGCTGACCCTCCGACAGTGCTGCACTCCCTCAGTGCTGACCCTCCGACAGTGCTGCACTCCGTCAGTGCAGGCCCTCTGACAGTGCTGCACTCCCTCAGTGCTGGTCTTCTGGCAGTGCTGCGTTCCCTCAGTGCTGACCCTCCGACAGTGTTGCACTCCCTCGGTACTGACTGTCTCACAGTGCAGCACTCACTCAGCACTGACCCACTGACAGTGCAGCGTCCCCTCAGTACTGACATTCTGACAGTTTGGTGCTCCCTCAGTACAGAACCCCTCACAGTGCAGCACTTCCAAAGTACTGACCCTCTGACAGTGCTGCACTCCCTTAGTGCTGACCCTCTGATAGTGCTGCACTCCCCCAGTGCTGACCATCTGATAGTGATGCACACCCTCAGTGCTGACCCTCTGACATTGCTGCACTCCCTTAGTGCTGACCCTCTGATAGTGCTGCACTCCCTCAGTGCTGACCCTCCGACAGTGCTGCACTCCCTCAGTGCTGACCCTCTGATAGTGCTGCACTCCCTCAGTGCTGAACCTCCGACATTGCTGCACTCCCTCAGTGCTGACCCTCCGACAGTGCTGCACTCCCTTTTTGCTGACCCTCTGACATTGCTGCACGCCCTCAGTGCTGAACCTCCGACAGTGCTGCAGTCCCTCAGTGCTGACCGTCCGACAGTGCTGCACTCCCTTCGTACTGTCCCTCTGATAGTGCTGCACTCCCTCAGTGTTGACCCTCCGACAGTAATGCACTCCCTTAGTGCTGACACTCTGACATTGCTGCACTCCCTCAGTGCTGACCCTCAGACAGTGCTGCACTCCCTCAGTGCTGACCCTCCGACAGTGCTGCACTCTGTCAGTGCAGGCCCTCTGACAGTGCTGCACTCCCTCAGTGCTGGTCTTCTGGCAGTGCTGCGTTCCTTCAGTGCTGACCCTCCGACAGTGTTGCACTCCCTCGGTACTGACTGTCTCACAGTGCAGCACTCACTCAGCACTGACCCACTGACAGTGCAGCGTCCCCTCAGTACTGACATTCTGACAGTTTGGTGCTCCCTCAGTACAGAACCCCTCACAGTGCAGCACTTCCAAAGTACTGACCCACTGAATTGCAGCACCCCCTCAGTGTCTATGCTCTGGCAGTGCAATACTGCCTCAGTGCTGATGCATTGACAGTTCAGCACTCCCTCTGTACAGAACCTCAGGCAGTACAGTACTCACTCAATACTGACTCTCTGACAGTGCAGCACTCCCTCAATACTGACTCTCTGACAGTACAGAACTCCCTCAGTACTGACCCTCTGACAGTGCAGCACTCCCTCAGTACTAACCCTCTGACAGTGCAGCACTCACTCAGTACTGACCCTCTGACAGTGCAGCACTCCCTCAGTACTGACCCTCTGACAGTGCATCACTCCCTCAGTACTGACCCTCTGACAGTGCAGCACTCCCTCAGTACTGACCCTCTGACAGTGCAGCACTCCTTCAGTACTGACCCTCTGACAGTGCAGCACTCCCTCAGTACTGACCCTCTGACAGTGCAGCACTCCCTCAGTACTGACCCTCTGACAGTGCAGCACTCCTTCAGTACTGACCCTCTGACAGTGCAGCACTCCCTCAGTACTGACCCTCTGACAGTGCAGCACTCCCTCAGTACTGACCCTCTGACAGTACAGCACTCCCTTAGTACTGACCCTCTGACAGTGCAGTACTCCCTTAGTACTGACCCTCTGACAGTGCAGCACTCCCTCAGTACTGACCTTCTGACAGTGCAGCACCCCCTCAGTACTGACCGTCTGATAGTGCGGCACTCCCTCAGTTTGGATCCTCTGACAGTGCAGCTCTCCCTCAGTGTGGATCTTCTGACATTGTCCCGCTCCCTCAGTACTGACCCTCTGACAGTGTTGCAATCCCTCAGTCCTGATCTTCTGACAGTGCAGCACTCCCTCAGTGCTGACAGTCCGACATTGCATCACTCCCTCAGTACTGACCTTCTGACGGTGTGGCACCCCATCAGTGCGGATCCTCTGACAGTGCAGCTCCCCCTCAGTACTGACCCTCTGATATTGTAGCGCTCCCTCAGTTCTGACCCTCTGACAGTGCTGCACTCCCTCAGTACTGACCCTCTGACAGTACAGCATTCCCTTACTACTGACCCTCTAACAGTGCAGCACTCCCTTAGTACTGACCCTCTGACAGTGCGGCACTCCCTCAGTATGGATCCTCTGACAGTGCAGCTCTCCCTCAGTACTGACCCTCTGACATTGTCGTGCTCCCTCAGTACTGACCCTCTGACAGTGCTACACTCCCTCAGTCCTGATCTTCTGACAGTGCAGCACTCCCTCAGTGCTGACAGTCTGACATTGCATCACTCCCTCAGTACTGACCCTTTGACAGTGCAGCACTCCCTCAGTACTGACCCTTTGACAGTGCAGCACTCCCTCAGTACTGACCCTTTGACAGTGCAGCACTCCCTCAGTACTGACCCTCTGACAGTGCAGCACTCCCTCAGTAATGACCCTCTGACAGTGCAGCATTCCCTTAGCACTGACCCTCTGACAGTGAAGCATCCCTCAGTACTGACCCTCTGACAGTGCAGCACTCCCTCGGTACTGACCTTCTGACAGTGCGGCACTCCCTCAGTGCGGATCCTCTGACAGTGCTGCACTCCCTCAGTACTGACCCTCTGACATTGTAGCGCTCCCTCAGTTCTGACCCTCTGACAGTGCTGCACTCCCTCAGTACTGACCCTCTGACAGTGCAACACTCCCTCAATGCTGACCCTCTGACAGTGCAGCACTCCCTCAGTACTGACCCTCTGACAGTGCAGCACTCCCTCAGTGCTGACCCTCTGACAGTGCAGCACTCCCTCAGTACTGACCCTCTGACAGTGCAGCACTCCCTCAATACTGACTCTCTGACAGTACAGAACTCCCTCAGTACTGACCCTCTGACAGTGCAGCACACCCTCAGTACTGACCCTCTGACAGTGCAGCACTCCCTCAGTAATGACCCTCTGACAGTGCAGCATTCCCTTAGCACTGACCCTCTGACAGTGAAGCATCACTCAGTACTGACCCTCTGACAGTGCAGCACTCCCTCGGTACTGACCTTCTGACAGTGCGGCACTCCCTCAGTGCGGATCCGCTGACAGTGCTGCACTCCCTCAGTACTGACCTTCTGACATTGTAGCACTCCCTCAGTGCTGACCCTCCGACAGTAATGCACTCCCTTAGTGCTGACACTCTGACATTGCTGCACTCCCTCAGTGCTGACCCTCCGACAGTGCTGCACTCCCTCAGTGCTGACCCTCCGACAGTGCTGCACTCCGTCAGTGCAGGCCCTCTGACAGTGCTGCACTCCCTCAGTGCTGGTCTTCTGGCAGTGCTGCGTTCCCTCAGTGCTGACCCTCCGACAGTGTTGCACTCCCTCGGTACTGACTGTCTCACAGTGCAGCACTCACTCAGCACTGACCCACTGACAGTGCAGCGTCCCCTCAGTACTGACATTCTGACAGTTTGGTGCTCCCTCAGTACAGAACCCCTCACAGTGCAGCACTTCCAAAGTACTGACCCTCTGACAGTGCTGCACTCCCTTAGTGCTGACCCTCTGATAGTGCTGCACTCCCCCAGTGCTGACCATCTGATAGTGATGCACACCCTCAGTGCTGACCCTCTGACATTGCTGCACTCCCTTAGTGCTGACCCTCTGATAGTGCTGCACTCCCTCAGTGCTGACCCTCCGACAGTGCTGCACTCCCTCAGTGCTGACCCTCTGATAGTGCTGCACTCCCTCAGTGCTGAACCTCCGACATTGCTGCACTCCCTCAGTGCTGACCCTCCGACAGTGCTGCACTCCCTTTTTGCTGACCCTCTGACATTGCTGCACGCCCTCAGTGCTGAACCTCCGACAGTGCTGCAGTCCCTCAGTGCTGACCGTCCGACAGTGCTGCACTCCCTTCGTACTGTCCCTCTGATAGTGCTGCACTCCCTCAGTGTTGACCCTCCGACAGTAATGCACTCCCTTAGTGCTGACACTCTGACATTGCTGCACTCCCTCAGTGCTGACCCTCAGACAGTGCTGCACTCCCTCAGTGCTGACCCTCCGACAGTGCTGCACTCTGTCAGTGCAGGCCCTCTGACAGTGCTGCACTCCCTCAGTGCTGGTCTTCTGGCAGTGCTGCGTTCCTTCAGTGCTGACCCTCCGACAGTGTTGCACTCCCTCGGTACTGACTGTCTCACAGTGCAGCACTCACTCAGCACTGACCCACTGACAGTGCAGCGTCCCCTCAGTACTGACATTCTGACAGTTTGGTGCTCCCTCAGTACAGAACCCCTCACAGTGCAGCACTTCCAAAGTACTGACCCACTGAATTGCAGCACCCCCTCAGTGTCTATGCTCTGGCAGTGCAATACTGCCTCAGTGCTGATGCATTGACAGTTCAGCACTCCCTCTGTACAGAACCTCAGGCAGTACAGTACTCACTCAATACTGACTCTCTGACAGTGCAGCACTCCCTCAATACTGACTCTCTGACAGTACAGAACTCCCTCAGTACTGACCCTCTGACAGTGCAGCACTCCCTCAGTACTAACCCTCTGACAGTGCAGCACTCACTCAGTACTGACCCTCTGACAGTGCAGCACTCCCTCAGTACTGACCCTCTGACAGTGCATCACTCCCTCAGTACTGACCCTCTGACAGTGCAGCACTCCCTCAGTACTGACCCTCTGACAGTGCAGCACTCCTTCAGTACTGACCCTCTGACAGTGCAGCACTCCCTCAGTACTGACCCTCTGACAGTGCAGCACTCCCTCAGTACTGACCCTCTGACAGTGCAGCACTCCTTCAGTACTGACCCTCTGACAGTGCAGCACTCCCTCAGTACTGACCCTCTGACAGTGCAGCACTCCCTCAGTACTGACCCTCTGACAGTACAGCACTCCCTTAGTACTGACCCTCTGACAGTGCAGTACTCCCTTAGTACTGACCCTCTGACAGTGCAGCACTCCCTCAGTACTGACCTTCTGACAGTGCAGCACCCCCTCAGTACTGACCGTCTGATAGTGCGGCACTCCCTCAGTTTGGATCCTCTGACAGTGCAGCTCTCCCTCAGTGTGGATCTTCTGACATTGTCCCGCTCCCTCAGTACTGACCCTCTGACAGTGTTGCAATCCCTCAGTCCTGATCTTCTGACAGTGCAGCACTCCCTCAGTGCTGACAGTCCGACATTGCATCACTCCCTCAGTACTGACCTTCTGACAGTGTGGCACCCCATCAGTGCGGATCCTCTGACAGTGCAGCTCCCCCTCAGTACTGACCCTCTGATATTGTAGCGCTCCCTCAGTTCTGACCCTCTGACAGTGCTGCACTCCCTCAGTACTGACCCTCTGACAGTACAGCATTCCCTTACTACTGACCCTCTAACAGTGCAGCACTCCCTTAGTACTGACCCTCTGACAGTGCGGCACTCCCTCAGTATGGATCCTCTGACAGTGCAGTTCTCCCTCAGTACTGACCCTCTGACATTGTCGTGCTCCCTCAGTACTGACCCTCTGACAGTGCTACACTCCCTCAGTCCTGATCTTCTGACAGTGCAGCACTCCCTCAGTGCTGACAGTCTGACATTGCATCACTCCCTCAGTACTGACCCTTTGACAGTGCAGCACTCCCTCAGCACTGACCCACTGACAGTGCAGCGTCCCCTCAGTACTGACATTCTGACAGTTTGGTGCTCCCTCAGTACAGAACCCCTCACAGTGCAGCACTTCCAAAGTACTGACCCACTGAATTGCAGCACCACCTCAGTGTCTATGCTCTGGCAGTGCAATACTGCCTCAGTGCTGATGCATTGACAGTTCAGCACTCCCTCTGTACAGAACCTCAGGCAGTACAGTACTCACTCAATACTGACTCTCTGACAGTGCAGCACTCCCTCAATACTGACTCTTTGACAGTACAGAACTCCCTCAGTACTGACCCTCTGACAGTGCAGCACTCCCTCAGTACTGACCCTCTGACAGTGCAGCACTTCCTCAGTACTGACGCTCTGACAGTGCAGCACACCCTCAGTACTGACCCTCTGACAGTGCAGCACTCCCTCAGTACTGACCCTCTGACAGTGCAACACTCCCTCTGTACAGAACCTCAGGTGGTACAGTACTCCCTCAATACTGACTCTCTGACAGTGCAGCACACCCTCAGTACTGACCCTCTGACATTGCAGCACACCCTCAGTACTGACCCTTGGACAGTGCAGCACTCCCTCAGTACTGACCCTCCGACAGTGTAGCACTCCCTCGGTACTGACCCTCTGACAGTGCAGGAATCCCTCAATACAGACCCTGTGACTATGCAGCACTCCCTCAGTACTTACCCTCTGACAGTGCAGCACTCCCTCAGTACTGACCCTCTGACAGTGCAGCACTCCCTCAGTACTGACCCTCTGACAGTGCAGCTCCCCCTCAGTACTGACCCTCTGACAGTGCAGCACTCCCTCAGTACTGTCCCTCTGACAGTGCAGCACTCCCTCAATACTGACCCTCCGACAGTGCAGCACTCTCTCAGTATGACCCTCTGACAGTGCAGCACTCCCTCAGTACTGACCCTCTGACAGTTCAGCACTCCCTCAGTACTGACCCTCCGACAGTGCAGCATTCCCTCAGTACCGACCCTCTGACAGTGCAGCACTCCCTCAGTACTGACAGTCTCACGGTGCAGCAGTACCTCAGTACTAACCCTCTCACAATGCAGCACTCCCTCAGTACTGTCCCTCTGATAGTGCTGCACTCCCTCAGTGCTGACCCTCTGATAGTGCTGCACTCCCTCAGTGCTGATCTTCTGACAGTGCTGCACTCCCTTAGTGCTGACCCTCCGACAGTGCTGCACTCCCTCAGTGCTAATCTTCTGACAGTGCAGCACTCCCTCAGTGCTGACCCTCTGACAGTGCAGCACTCCTTCAGTACTGATCTTCTGACATTGTAGCACTCCCTCAGTGCTGACCCTCCGACAGTAATGCACTCCCTTAGTGCTGACACTCTGACATTGCTGCACTCCCTCAGTGCTGACCCTCCGACAGTGCTGCACTCCCTCAGTGCTGACCCTCCGACAGTGCTGCACTCCGTCAGTGCAGGCCCTCTGACAGTGCTGCACTCCCTCAGTGCTGGTCTTCTGGCAGTGCTGCGTTCCCTCAGTGCTGACCCTCCGACAGTGTTGCACTCCCTCGGTACTGACTGTCTCACAGTGCAGCACTCACTCAGCACTGACCCACTGACAGTGCAGCATCCCCTCAGTACTGACATTCTGACAGTTTGGTGCTCCCTCAGTACAGAACCCCTCACAGTGCAGCACTTCCAAAGTACTGACCCTCTGACAGTGCTGCACTCCCTTAGTGCTGACCATCTGATAGTGCTGCACTCCCCCAGTGCTGACCATCTGATAGTGATGCACACCCTCAGTGCTGACCCTCTGACATTGCTGCACTCCCTTAGTGCTGACCCTCTGATAGTGCTGCACTCCCTCAGTGCTGACCCTCCGACAGTGCTGCACTCCCTCAGTGCTGACCCTCTGATAGTGCTGCACTCCCTCAGTGCTGAACCTCCGACATTGCTGCACTCCCTCAGTGCTGACCCTCCGACAGTGCTGCACTCCCTTTTTGCTGACCCTCTGACATTGCTGCACGCCCTCAGTGCTGAACCTCCGACAGTGCTGCAGTCCCTCAGTGCTGACCGTCCGACAGTGCTGCACTCCCTTCGTGCTGTCCCTCTGATAGTGCTGCACTCCCTCAGTGCTGACCCTCCGACAGTAATGCACTCCCTTAGTGCTGACACTCTGACATTGCTGCACTCCCTCAGTGCTGACCCTCCGACAGTGCTGCACTCCCTCAGTGCTGACCCTCCGACAGTGCTGCACTCCATCAGTGCAGGCCCTCTGACAGTGCTGCACTCCCTCAGTGCTGGTCTTCTGGCAGTGCTGCGTTCCCTCAGTGCTGACCCTCCGACAGTGTTGCACTCCCTCGGTACTGACTGTCTCACAGTGCAGCACTCACTCAGCACTGACCCACTGACAGTGCAGCGTCCCCTCAGTACTGACATTCTGACAGTTTGGTGCTCCCTCAGTACAGAACCCCTCACAGTGCAGCACTTCCAAAGTACTGACCCACTGAATTGCAGCACCACCTCAGTGTCTATGCTCTGGCAGTGCAATACTGCCTCAGTGCTGATGCATTGACAGTTCAGCACTCCCTCTGTACAGAACCTCAGGCAGTACAGTACTCACTCAATACTGACTCTCTGACAGTGCAGCACTCCCTCAATACTGACTCTCTGACAGTACAGAACTCCCTCAGTACTGACCCTCTGACAGTGCAGCACTCCCTCAGTACTGACCCTCTGACAGTGCAGCACTTCCTCAGTACTGACGCTCTGACAGTGCAGCACACCCTCAGTACTGACCCTCTGACAGTGCAGCACTCCCTCAGTACTGACCCTCTGACAGTGCAACACTCCCTCTGTACAGAACCTCAGGTGGTACAGTACTCCCTCAATACTGACTCTCTGACAGTGCAGCACACCCTCAGTACTGACCCTCTGACAGTGCAGCACACCCTCAGTACTGACCCTTGGACAGTGCAGCACTCCCTCAGTACTGACCCTCCGACAGTGTAGCACTCCCTCGGTACTGACCCTCTGACAGTGCAGGAATCCCTCAATACAGACCCTGTGACTATGCAGCACTCCCTCAGTACTGACCCTCTGACAGTGCAGCACTCCCTCAGTACTGACCCTCTGACAGTGCAGCACTCCCTCAGTACTGACCCTCTGACAGTGCAGCTCCCCCTCAGTACTGACCCTCTGACAGTGCAGCACTCCCTCAGTACTGTCCCTCTGACAGTGCAGCACTCCCTCAATACTGACCCTCCGACAGTGCAGCACTCTCTCAGTACTGACCCTCTGACAGTGCAGCACTCCCTCAGTACTGACCCTCTGACAGTTCAGCACTCCCTCAGTACTGACCCTCCGACAGTGCAGCATTCCCTCAGTACCGACCCTCTGACAGTGCAGCACTCCCTCAGTACTGACAGTCTCACGGTGCAGCAATACCTCAGTACTAACCCTCTCACAATGCAGCACTCCCTCAGTACTGTCCCTCTGATAGTGCTGCACTCCCTCAGTGCTGACCCTCTGATAGTGCTGCACTCCCTCAGTGCTGATCTTCTGACAGTGCTGCACTCCCTTAGTGCTGACCCTCCGACAGTGCTGCACTCCCTCAGTGCTAATCTTCTGACAGTGCTGCGTTCCCTCATTGCTGACCCTCCGTCAGTGTTGCACTCCCTCGGTACTGACCGTCTCACAGTGCAGCACTCACTCAGCACTGACCCACTGACAATGCAGCATCCGCTCAGGACTGACATTCTGACAGTTTGGTGCTCCATCAGTACAGACCCCCTCACAGTGCAGCACTTCCAAAGTACTGACCCACTGAATTGCAGCACCCCCTCAGTGCCTATGCTCTGGCAGTGCAATACTGCCTCAGTGCTGATCCATTGAGAGTACAGGACTCCCTCTGTACAGAACGTCTGACAGTACAGTACTCCCTCAATACTGACTCTCTGACAGTACAGAACTCCCTCAGTACTGACCCTCTGACAGTGCAGCACTCCCTCAATACTGACTCTCTGACAGTGCAGCACTCCCTCTGTACTGACCCTCTGACAGTGCAGCACTCCCTCAATACTGACTCTCTGACAGTGCAGCACTCCCTCAGTACTGACCCACTTACAGTGCAGCACACCCTCAGTACTGACCCTCTGACAGTGCAGCACACCCTCAGTACTGACCCTCTGACAGTGCAGCACTCCCTCAGTACTGACCCACTTACAGTGCAGCACACCCTCAGTACTGACCCTCTGACAGTGCAGCACTCCCTCAGTACTGACCCTCTGACAGTGCAGCACTCCCTCAGTACTGACCCTCTGACAGTGCAGCACTCCTTCAGTACTGACCCTCTGACAGTGCAGCACTCCCTCAGTACTGACCCACTGACAGTGCAGCACTCCCTCAGTCCTGACCCTCTGACAGTGCAGCACTCCCTCAGTACTGACCCTCTGACAGTGCAGCACTCCCTCAGTACTGACCCTCTGACAGTACAGCACTCCCTTAGTACTGACCCTCTGACAGTGCAGTACTCCCTTAGTACTGACCCTCTGACAGTGCAGCACTCCCTCAGTACTGACCTTCTGACAGTGCAGCACTCCCTCAGTACTGACCGTCTGATAGTGCGGCACTCCCTCAGTTTGGATCCTCTGACAGTGCAGCTCTCCCTCAGTGTGGATCTTCTGACATTGTCCCGCTCCCTCAGTACTGACCCTCTGACAGTGTTGCAATCCCTCAGTCCTGATCTTCTGACAGTGCAGCACTCCCTCAGTGCTGACAGTCCGACATTGCATCACTCCCTCAGTACTGACCCTTTGACAGTTCAGCACTCCCTCAGTACTGACAGTCCGACATTGCATTACTCCCTCAGTACTGACCCTCTGACAGTGCAGCACTCCCTTAGTACTGACCCTCTGACAGTGCAGCACTCCCTTAGTACTGACCCTCTGACAGTGCAGCACTCCCTTAGTACTGACCCTCTGACAGTGCGGCACCCCATCAGTGCGGATCCTCTGACAGTGCAGCTCCCCCTCAGTACTGACCCTCTGATATTGTAGCGCTCCCTCAGTTCTGACCCTCTGACAGTGCTGCACTCCCTCAGTACTGACCCTCTGACAGTACAGCATTCCCTTACTACTGACCCTCTAACAGTGCAGCACTCCCTTAGTACTGACCCTCTGACAGTGCGGCACTCCCTCAGTATGGATCCTCTGACAGTGCAGCTCTCCCTCAGTACTGACCCTCTGACATTGTCGTGCTCCCTCAGTACTGACCCTCTGACAGTGCTACACTCCCTCAGTCCTGATCTTCTGACAGTGCAGCACTCCCTCAGTGCTGACAGTCTGACATTGCATCACTCCCTCAGTACTGACCCTTTGACAGTGCAGCACTCCCTCAGTACTGACCCTTTGACAGTGCAGCACTCCCTCAGTACTGACCCTCTGACAGTGCAGCACTCCCTCAGTAATGACCCTCTGACAGTGCAGCATTCCCTTAGCACTGACCCTCTGACAGTGAAGCATCCCTCAGTACTGAC
The DNA here is from genome assembly GCF_017639515.1 of Carcharodon carcharias. Taxonomy (NCBI): domain Eukaryota; kingdom Metazoa; phylum Chordata; class Chondrichthyes; order Lamniformes; family Lamnidae; genus Carcharodon; species Carcharodon carcharias. The sequence goes on from NC_054473.1 coordinate 1,326,753, forward strand.
CCTCTGACAGTGCAGCACTCCCTCGGTACTGACCTTCTGACAGTGCGGCACTCCCTCAGTGCGGATCCTCTGACAGTGCTGCACTCCCTCAGTACTGACCCTCTGACATTGTAGCGCTCCCTCAGTTCTGACCCTCTGACAGTGCTGCACTCCCTCAGTACTGACCCTCTGACAGTGCAGCACTCCCTCAATGCTGACCCTCTGACAGTGCAGCACTCCCTCAGTACTGACCCTCTGACAATGCAGCAGTCCGTTAATACTGCCATGTATCCTGGATGAAGTGGGTTTAAAGTTTGTCTCCTGGGGTTAATTTTGCTGCCAGATGCTCTTTTTTTTCAACCTTGTCAAATGACTCTTCATACTGAGCGAAGTTGAGAAGGTTATTGGAAATCACGTTGAGATTGAGAGATTGGCTGGAATGATATGGAATGTGGTGTTCACTCAGACCGACTTGAGCTGGCGTCTACAGTCACTGTGATTGTTTGGTCAGTAGTAAAAGTTTTCTTTTGCTTATCCAAACATAAACATTTTCGAGTGTTGGATGATAACAAACTGTTTATATCCCTCAGAAAGCAGAAAGTCAGGGGGAGGGGTGGAGTGGGTGGAATTTGGGGATGGGGGGAGTGGAGTGATGGGGGTATCGGGGGTATCGGGGGTGAGGTGGAGTGGGGATGAAGGGGAATGGGCGTATGTGGGGCGGTGGGAGATGGAGAGTGTAGGGGGTGGGGAGGTGGGGTTGAGAATGTTTGGGGGAATGTGGGAGTGAGGGGTTGTGGGGGGGAGTGTGGGGGGTGTGTTGAAGGGAATGTGGGGGTGAGGGGTTATGGGGGGAGTGTGTGGGGGGGAATGTGGGGATGAGAGGTTTTGAGGGGGTATGTTGGGGGCTATGTTGGGGGCAATGTGGGGGTGAAGAGTAATGGGGGGATAAAGGGCTTAATGGAAGAGGGGAATGTGGGGCTGAAAGGCAGTGAGGGGATTTTGGAGGTTTCGGGTAATGATGGGGTGAGAGGGCATTGGGGGATATGGGATGAAGGGGATTGTGGCTATGGGGGAGTGAGGGGACATGGGAGGATAAGAGTTGAGTGGGAGGGGAAGGATAGGAGAGGGACAGTGGGGTATTGGGAGTTGATGTGGAATGGGGATGATGGGGGTTCGGGGGGAGGGGGGATTGGGGGATGGGGGCTTTGGGGGGGGTGGAGTGTGGGGTCTTCTTCAACCACAGTTCTATCTTTTTGCTCCAGCTCCTCCAAACACAGCTGGAGGTGGTGGTGTAGTTGTGTTTTCACTGGACTGGCAATCTAGAGACACAGGGTAATGGTCTGGGGACCTGGGTTTGAATCCCACCTTGGCAAATGGTGACATTTAAATTCAGTTGAAATCTGGAATTAAAACCCATCTAGTTCACTCATGTCCTTTCGGGAAGGAAAGCTGCCATCCTTACCTGGTCTGGCCTACATGTGACTCTAGACCCACAGCAATGTGGTTGGCATCTGAAATGCCCTCTGAAATGTCCTAGCAAACTACTCAGTTGTATCAAACTGCTCCAAAGTCACAAAATAAGGAATGAAACCTGACGGACAACCCGGCATTGACCTAGGACGAGAAACGACAATGGGAAACTCAGCCCTATCAACACTGCAAAGTCCCCCTTACTGACATCTTGGGGCTAGTGCCAAAACTAGGAGAGTGTCTCACAGACTAGTCAAGCCTGGCATAGTCATCCTCATGGACACACCTTACAGATAATGTTCCAAACAACACCATCCTGGCTAGGTCAGACCCAGCAGTGGGATCCAGTCAGGAGGCACAGTGAGATCCAGTTGTGAGGCACAGTGGGATCCAGTCAGGAGGGACAGTGGGATCTAGTCGGGCGGCTCAGTGGGATCCAGTCGACAGGGACGGCTTCATCAGTGAGCTTCAACACCCCCTGTTCTCTCAGCTGGTGAATCAGCACTTGGAGGTGTGGAGAGGGTGCAGAATGTACTCTGGGTGGGGTCATCAATGTCCGTCACCAAGAGTGTCTTGGTAGCACCACTACTGACCGAGCTGGAGTCCGAAAGGACATAGCTGCTAGACTGGGTCTCTGGCAAGTGGTGAGGGAACCAACAAGAGGGAAAAACATGCTTAACCTCATCCTCACCAAACTGCCTGCTGCAGATGCATCTGCCCATGACAGTATTGGTAGGTATTGACCATCGCACAGTCATCGTGGAGATGAAGTTCCACCTTCACATTGAGGTTACCCTCCATCATGTTGTGTGGCACTACCACCGTGCGAAATGGATTAGATTTTGAACAGATCTAGCAACTCAAGACTGGGCATCCATGAGGTGCTGTGGGCCATCAGCAGCAGCAGAATTGTACTCGAACACATCCTGTAACCCCATGGCCCAGCATATCCCCCACTCTACCATTACCATCAAGCCAAGGAATCAACCCTGGTTCAATGAAGAGTGCAGAAGGGCATGCCAGGGGCAGCACCAGGCATACCTAAAAATGAGGTGTCAACCTGGTGAAGCTACAACACAGGACTACTTGTGTGTCAAACAGCATAAGCAGCAAGTGATAGTCAGAGCTAAGCAATCCCACAACCAATGGATCAGATCTAAGCTCTGCAGTCCTGTCACATCCAGTCGTGAATAGAGGAGGGCAATGAAACAACTCACTGGAGGAGGAGGCTCCACAAATATCCCCATCCTCAATGATGGAGGAGTCCAGCACATCAGTGCAGAAGATAAGGCTGAAGCATTTGCTACAATCTTCAGCCAGAAGTGCCGAATGGATAATCCATCTCAGCCTCCTCCGGAGGTCCCCAGCATCACAGATGCCAGTCTTCAGCCAATTCGATTCACTCCACGTGATATCAAGAAATGGCTGAAGGCAATGGATACTGCAAAGACTATGGGCCCTGACAATATTCTGGCAATAATATTGAAGACTCGTACCCCAGAACATGCCGGGCCCCTAGCCAAGCTGTTCCAGTGCAGCTAAAACACTGGTATCAGCTCGGATATGTGGAAAATTGTCCAGGTATGTCCTGTACATAAAAAGCAGGACAAATCCAACCCGGCCAATTACTGCCCCATCAGTCTACTCTCCATCATCAGTAAAGTTATGGAAGGGACCATTAACAATGCTATCAAGCGGCACTTGCTTAGCAATAACCTGCTCACTGATTCCCAGTTTGGGTTCTGCCAGGGTCACTCAGCTCCTAACCTCTTTACAGCCTTGGTTCAAACATGGACAGAAGAGCTGAACCCTTGAGGTGAGGTGAGAGTGACTGCCCTTGACACCAAGGCAGCAATTGACCGAGTGTGACATCAAGGAGCCCTAGCAAAACAGGAGTCAATGGGAATCGGGGAAAACTCTCCACTGGTTGGAGTCATACCGAGCACAAAGGAAGATGGTTGTGGTTGTTGGAGGTCAATCATCTCAGCTCCAGGACATCACTGCAGGAGTTCCTCAGGGGAGTGTCGTCGGCCCAACCATCTTCAGCTGCTTCATCAATGACCTTCCTTCCATCATAAGGTCAGAAGTGGGGATGTTCGCTGATGATTGCACAATGTTCAGCACCATTTGCGACTCCTCAGCTACTGAAGCAGTTCATGTCCAAATGCAGCAAGACCTGGACAATATCCAGGCTTGGACTGACAAGTGGCAAGTAACATTCACACAACACAAGTACCAGACAATGACCATCTCCAACAAGAAAGAATCTAACCATCACCCCTTGACATTGAATGGCATTACCATCACTGAATCTCCTATCAACATCCTGGGGGGTAACTATTAACCAGAAACTGAACTGGACTAGCCATATAAATACTGTGGCTACAAGAACAGGTCAGAGGCTAAGAATCCTGCAGTGAGTAACTCACCTCCTGACTCCCCAAAGCCTGTCCACCATCTACAAGGCATAAATCAGGAGTGTGATGGAATACTCCCCACTTGCCTGGATGAGTGCAGCTCCCACTATGCTCAAGAAGCATATCCACAACAAAGCAGCCTGCTTGATTGGCCCCACATCCACAAACATTCACTCCCTCCATCACTGATGCACAGTAGCAGCAGAGTGTACCATCTACAAGATGCACTGCAGGAATTCACCAAGGCTCCTTATACAGCACCTTCCAAACCCACAAACACTACCAGCTAGAAGGACAAGGGCAGCAGACACATGGGAACACCACCACCTGGAAGTTCCCCTCCAAGTCACTCACCATCCTGACTTGGAAATATATCGCCGTTCCTTCACTGTCGCTGGGTCAAAATCCTGGAACTCCCTCCCTAACTGCACTGTGGGTGTACCTACACCACATGGACTGCAGCGGTTCAAGAAGGCAGCTCACCCCCACCTTCTCAAGGAGAAATGGGATTTTCCAGCGATGCCCACATCCCATGAATGAATAATAAAAACAGTCACACATCTTTGCTGCTCTTCAGAGACAGAATGTATGATTGGACGTGCATGAAAGAGGGAATCTGTGATTGGGCGAGCAGGAAGGAGGGAACCTGTGATTGGAGGTAGAGGAGCAGTGTTCCTGGGTGACGAGTCTGACCCGATTGACATCCCCTGGGACAAGCAGGCTGAGGGCAGAGGGGAAGAAGCAGAAAAGGGAAAATGTGGAGGGAGGAGACAGCTGGAAACTCTGAGTAAACTGTCAGCAGCCAACAGTGAGAAGGTCCATCCCTGCTGAATGTCCCTGTCATCCTGTGGTGGTGCCGCTGGTCTTGGCTGCTTATTGTAACTTGGGCGTTGTTGTTCAGTGATGATTCAGGTGGTAAGGCAGCTTTAGCTGGAAGGTGGTGACAAGTTCAGCATTGGTGATAATGAGGAACAACCTAGCACAGTTGTTAAATTTGTAGAATAAAGGTACACTCAGGTTAACCTAGATGCAGCTCCTTTCATTGAGCTGGACCTCATGACTCATGGTTTCCAATACATTTCTGCAGGGTGCCGGCAGTGAGCGGAGTCAGGACACGGGCACTTTCGATGACATTTACCACCTCTGATTAATATATTTGATCTTCTCCCACGCTGACATTGTTAATAATTAGTTCCTCTCCATCATCATCTCTCCTTCTGAAATCAGGATTATCAGCACATTCTGCCCCCCCACCACCAATCAGAAAGTTGTCGCTAAAAAAGCCGCTAAGTAGCTCTCAAGAAAATTTTTTTCTCACACAATCACAGAATTTTAACAGCACAGAAGGAGGCCAATCGGCCCATCATGTCTGCACTGGCTCTCCAAAGGAGCATTATGACCTAGTGCCATTGCCCTGCCTTTTCCCTGTACCCCAGCACATTGTGAATATTCAAATAATCATCTAATGCCCTCTTGAATGCCTCGATTGAACCTGCCTCCACCACACTTCCAGGCCGTGCATTCCAGACCCGAACCACTCGTTGTGTGACAAACGTTTTTCTAACATCACATTTGCTTCTTTTGCTAATCACTTTAAATCTGGGCCCTCTCGTTCTCGATCTGTTTATGAGCAGGAACAGCTTCTCCCTAACTTCTCAAAAGGAGCCCTTGGAAAAAAATAAATTATTTTGACTTGTGTCAAGAATGTGCCAACAGGCGACAGATGTATGAATGTCACATTGGTGGTAGTGATGAGAGTTGGGAATGTGACAGGTATTAAATTATTTAAAAGAAACACTTGTATTTCCACAGCTCATTCTATCGCCTCAGGACATCCCAAAGAACCTTACAGTAAATTAAGTACTTCTGAAGTTTAGGCACAGTTATAAGACTGGAAACTTGGTAGCTAATTAATGCACAGCAAGATTCCACAAACAGAAATGTGGTATTGGCCAGACAATCTGTTGTGATGTTGATTGAGGGATAAACATTTGGTCAAAGGCACCGGGTTAAGTCCCAATCTTCATGGGATCTTTGATGTCTCCCTGCGGGGGGAGACAGGGCCTTGGTTTAGGCCTCATTCAAAGGTTGACACCTGTAACAGAGCAGACCCTCCAGCATTGCACTGGAGTATCAGTCGGGATTAAGGTGTTCAAGTCTCTGTAGTGGGATTTGAACCTAAACGATCTGCCTCAGGATTGAGGATGCTAGCTGGCAGGTCATGGCAAACACAAGTGGTGCCAAAGACTCTCTCTAGTTTCTACGGATTTGTTCAAACTTCATGTGTTCTGCTGCTGCACTAAGATGAGAAGCTTCATGAGCTTTTGTTTCCAATAGTTACAAGGCTATGTGTGGATTGTTGATGACAAGCAGCTCTTCCTCAACAGAAAACCTTGCAATTCGATAGCAACTTACACAAGCTCAGGATGTCACAAAACGCTTTGGAATCAATGAATGGCTTGTGAAGGGTAATTACTGTTTTACTTTCACAATTATTGACCAGGACAACAGGGAGAACTCCTTTGTTCTTCTGTAAATTATTGGCCATGGGAAGAGAACATGTGCTCATCGCTTAATGTCTCATCTGATAGGAAGTACTTCTCACAGTGCAGTCAGAGGGTCCACACTGAGGGAGTGCTACATTGTCAGAGGGTCAGTACTGAGGGAGTTCTGCACTGTCAGGGGGTCAGTACTGAGGGAGTGCTGCACTGTCAGAGGGTCAGTACTGAGGGAGTGCTGCACTGTCAGGGGGTCAGTACTGAGGGGGTGCTGCACTGTCAGAGGGTCAGTACTGAGGGTGTGCAGCACTGTCAGAGGGTCAGTACTGAGGGAGTGCTGCACTGTCAGAGGGTCAGTACTGAGGGAGTGCTGCACTGTCAGAGGGTCAGTACTGAGGGAGTGCTGCACTGTCAGAGGGTCAGTACAGAGCGAGTGCTGCATGGCTGGAGGATCAGTACTGAGGGAGTGCTGCACTGTCAGAGGGTCAGTACTGAGGGTGTGCAGCACTGTCAGAGGGTCAGTACTGAGGGAGTGCAGCATTGTCAGAGGGTCAGTACTGAGGGACTGCTGCATTGTCAGAGGGTCAGTACTGAGGGACTGCTGCATTGTCAGAGGGTCAGTACTGAGGGACTGCTGCATTGTCAGAGGGTCAATACTGAGGGACCAATGCACTGTCAGAGGGTCAGTACTGAGGGAGTGCTGCACCGTCAGAGGGTCAGTGCTGAGGGAGTGCTGCACCGTCAGAGGGTCAGTACTGAGGGAGTGCTGCACTGTCAGAGGGTCAGAACTGAGGGAGAGCTGCACTGTCAGAGGGTCAGTACTGAGGGAATGCTGCACTGTCAGAGAGTCAGTACAGAGCGAGTGCTGCATGGCTGGAGGATCAGTACTGAGGGAGTGCTGCACTGTCAGAGGGTCAGTACTGAGGGAGGGCAGCATTGTCAGAGGGTCAGTACTGAAGGAATGCTGCACTGTCAGAGGGTCAGTACTGAGGGAGTGCTGCACTGTCAGAGGGTCAGTACCGAAGGAGTGCTGCACTGTCAGAGGGTCAGAACTGAGGGAGTGCTGCACTGTCAGAGGGTCAGTACAGAGGGAGCGATGCACTGTCAGAGGGTCAGTACTAAAGGAGTGCTGCACTGTCAGGGTCAGTACTGAGGGAGCGATGCACTGTCAAAGGGTCAGCACTGATGGAGTGCCGCACTTTTGGAGGATCACTACTGAGGGAGTGCTGCACTGTCAGAGGTGTTGCCTTTTGGGTGTGCTATCAAAGCAAGCCTCTGTCTATCTTCTCATGTGTGTGTGGATGAACTCATGGTCAGTATCTCAAAGAAGAGGATTTCTTCCCAGTGTCCTGGACAAGTGCTTGACCTCAGGATGTCCCAAATACTTTCCAGTTAATGAAGGACTTTGAAGTTTGGTCACTGTTGTAATTGGGGAAATGTTGCAGCTAATCTGTGCACAACAGGATCCCACAAACAGCAATAAATGACCAGATAATCTGTTTTAGAGATGTTGATGGAGGGATACTTTTGGCCCTAGGACATCATGGAGAACACCCCTTCTCTTTTACAAAATAATGACAGTGGGATCTTTCTCTGTTTTGTTTTGAGTTCAGGGTCTAGTTTCCTGAAGAAAGCTACTTCAGTCTGTAATTGATAAAAACCATTGCTGTTTTTTACAGATGTGTATACATCTCAGTGCTCTAGACATAGCTCTGCTTCCCACCACATCCCAGTCTCTTAGCACTGTGACAGTGCATCACAGTTACATCAGCAGTAACATCAGTAACAGGTGCTCCGGGTGTTAACCCTTTACTCTGCATCTCCTCCCAAAGTCTCAGATTTCACAGGGTTAGTCTCTGTGGTGTCTTGATCCAATCTCCCTGACCTGGTCCTGATTTCATTTCGAGGTTGAGGATGAACTGTATTCTCTCATCATTCGATCGGACTGTCTCCCACCTGCATGGATGTAGAGTTTCTACTTGGTTTTGGTTCTTTGTCTCTATCTGGATCTAAATAGTCTGTCCAAGTCCTGATTGGTTTCCTTCCCAATGATAGCAAGACTCTACACCTCCTTCTGATATTTCCCTCAATTTCTCAATTCTATAAGATCTTGGCTGTGGAGCCATTTCTATAACTCTGCCTTCTTTCTGTTGATCTCGTATCCACACTCTCTCTTGGGCTGTAACATTTTCCAGTTTTGTGCTCTGTGCCTGACATTGGAATTAGGAGTTTGTCTGCCTCTTTGTTGCTCCTCACGCTTGCTAACTTCCTCATGATTGCCTGAGGTAACTTTAGGTTGTAGTGTTTTTGGAAGTTGTGTTTACAGCTGTTTCCCATCAATAGTTTGGATGGTGTGAACCTGTTTGTTAACGGTGAGGTTCTGTATTTAAGCAGGGCTAAGTTAACATCTTAGTGCTTTTTCATTAATTCCTTGAGGGTTTGAACTCCTCTTTCAGCTTTTCCATTCACCTGAGGATATCAAGATGAACTAGTAACATGCATAAAACCATATTCCTGCACAAAGTTGAGGAATAGCTCTTAGCAAACTGAGGTCTATTGTCTGACACCAGAATGTCTGGGATACCACGAGTGGTGAAGGTACATCTTAGTGTTGTAATGACTGTCTGTGCTGTGGTGACTGTCTGTGCTGTGGTGACTGTCTCTGCTGTGGTGACTGTCTGTGCTGTGGTGACTGTCTGTGCTGTGGTGTTCTCTCTGCTGTGGTGCTGTCTCTGCTGTGGTCCTGTCTCTGCTGTGGTGACTGTCTCTGCTGAGGTGCCTGACTCTGCTGTGGTGACTGTCTCTGCTGTGGTGCCTGACTCTGCTATGGCGCCTGACTCTGCTATGGTGACTGTCTCTGCTGTGGTGTTCTCTCTGCTGTGGTGCTGTCTCTGCTGTGGTCCTGTCTCTGCTGTGGTGATTGTCTCTGCTGTGGAGCTGTCTCTGCTGTGGCGCCTGTCTCTGCAGTGGCGCCTGTCTCTGCTGTGCTGCTGTCTCTGCTGTGGTGCTGTCTCTGCTGTGGTGACTGTCTCTGCTGTGGTGCTGTCTCTGCTATTATGGCACCTGTCTCTGCTGTGGTGACTGTCTCTGCTGTGGTGACGGTCTCTGCTGTGGTGACTTTGTCTGCTGTGGTGACTGTCTCTGCTGTGGTGCTGTCTCTGCTGTGGTGCTGTCTCTGCTATGGTGACTGTTTCTGCTCTGGTGACTGTGTCTGCTATGGCACCTGTCTCTGCGATGGTGCTGTCTCTGCTGTGGCACCTGTCTCTGCTGTGGTGACTGTCTCTGCTGTGGTGATTGTGTCTGCTGTGGTGCTGTCTCTGCTATGGCAACTGTCTCTGCTTTGGTCCTGTCTCTGCTGTGGCGACTGTCTCTGCTGTGGCGACTGTCTCTGCTGTGGTGACTGTCTCTGCTGTGGTGACTGTGTCTGCTGTGGTGACTGTGTCTGCTGTGGTGAATGTGTCTGCTATGGTGACTGTCTCTGCTGTGGTGACTGTGTCTGCTGTGGTGACTGTATCTGCTATGGTGACTGTCTCTGCTGCGGTGCTGTCTCTGCTATGGCACCTGTCTCTGCTGTGGCGCCTGTCTCTGCTGTGGCGCCTGTCTCTGCTGTGGTGACTGTGTCTGCTGTGGTGACTGTGTCTGCAATGGTGACTGTCTCTGCTGCGGTGCTGTCTCTGCTATGGCACCTGTCTCTGCTGTGGCGCCTGTCTCTGCTGTGGCGCCTGTCTCTGCTGTGGTGACTGTTTCTGCTGTGGGGAATGTCTCTGCTGTGTTGACTGTCTCTGCTGTGGTGACTGTCTCTGCTGTGGTGCTGTCTCTGCTGTGGTGACTGTCTCTGCTGTGGTGACTGTCTCTGCTGTGGTGACTGTGTCTGCTGTGGTGCTGTCTCTGCTGTGGTGACTGTCTCTGCTGTGGTGACTGTGTCTGCTGTGGTGACTGTCTCTGCTGTGGTGCTGTCTCTGCTGTGGTGACTGTGTCTGCTGTGGTGACTGTCTCTGCTGTGGTGCTGTCTCTGCTGTGGTGCTGTCTCTGCTGTGGTGCTGTCTCTGCTGTGGTGACTGTCTCTGCTGTGGTGCTGTCTCTGCTGTGGTGCTGTCTCTGCTGTGGTGACTGTCTCTGCTGTGGTGACTGTGTCTGCTCTGGTGACTGTGTCTGCACTTGTGACTGTGTCTGCTGTGGTACTGTCTCTGCTGTGGTGACTGTGTCTGCTGTGGTGCTGTCTCTGCTATGGCACCTGTCTCTGCTGTGGTGCTGTCTCTGCTGTGGTGCTGTCTCTGCTGTGGTGCTGTCTCTGCTGTGGTGCCTGTCTCTGCTGTGGTGACTGTCTCTGCTGTGGTGCTGTCTCTGCTGTGGTGCTGTCTCTGCTGTGGTGAATGTCTCTGCTGTGGTGACTGTGTTTGCTGTGCTACTGTGTCTGCTGTGGTGACTTTCTCTGCTGTGGTGCTGTCTCTGCTATGGCACCTGTGTCTGCAATGGTACCTGTGTCTGCTGTGGTGACTGTCTCTGCTGTGGTGACTGTCTCTGCTGTGGTGACTGTCTCTGCTGTGGTGACTGTGTCTGCTATGGTGACTGTCTCTGCTGTGGTGACTGTGTCTGCTGTGGTGACTGTGTCTGCTGTGGTGACTGTCTCTGCTATGGCACCTGTTTCTGCGATGGTGCTGTCTCTGCTGTGGCACCTGTCTCTGCTGTGGTGACTGTGTCTGCTGTGGTGACTGTGTCTGCTGTGGTGACTGTGTCTGCTGTGGTGACTGTCTCTGCTTTGGTGCTGTCTCTGCTGTGGTGCTGTCTCTGCTGTGGTGACTGTGCCTGCTCTGGTGACTGTGCCTGCTGTGGTGCTGTCTCTGCAGTGGCGACTGTGTCTCTGTGGTGCTTTCTCTGCTATGGCACCTGTCTCTGCTATGGCACCTGTCTCTGCTGTGGCACCTGTCTCTGCTGTGGTGACTGTCTCTGCTGTGGTGACTGTCTCTGCTGTGGTGACTGTCTCTGCTGTGGTGACTGACTCTGCTGTGGTGACTGTGTCTGCTGTGGTGACTGTCTCTGCTCTGGTGACTGTCTCTGCTCTGGTGACTGTCTCTGCTGTGGTGACTGTGTCTGCTGTGGTGCTGTCTCTGCTGTGGTGCTGTCTCTGCTGTGGTGACTGTGTCTGCTGTGGTGACTGTGTCTGCTGTGGTGCTGTCTCTGCTGTTGTGCTGTCTCTGCTGTGGTGACTGTGTCTGCTATGGTGACTGTGTCTGCTGTGGTGCTGTGTCTGCTGTGGTGCTGTCTCTGCAGTGGTGACTGTCTCTGCTGTGGTGACTGTGTCTGCTCTGGTGACTGTGTCTGCTCTGGTGACTGTGTCTGCTGTGGTGCTGTCTCTGCTGTGGTGCTGTCTCTGCTGTGGTGCTGTCTCTGCTGTGGTGCTGTCTCTGCTATGGTGCTGTCTCTGCTGTGGTGCTGTCTCTGCTGTGGCGCTTGTCTCTGCTGTGGCGCCTGTCTCTGCTGTGGCGCCTGTCTCTGCTGTGGCGACTGTCTCTGCTGTGGTGACTGTCTCTGCTGTGGTGACTGTCTCTGCTGTGGTGACTGTCTCTGCTGTGGTGACTGTCTCTGCTGTGGTGAATGTCTCTGCTGTGGTGACTGTGTCTGCTGTGGTGACTGTCTCTGCTGTGGTGACTGTGTCTGCTGTGGTGACTGTGTCTGCTGTGGTGACTGTCTCTGCTGTGGTGCTGTCTCTGCTGTGGTGCTGTCTCTGCTGTGGTGACTGTCTCTGCTGTGGTGACTGTGTCTGCTCTGGTGACTGTGTCTGCTGTGGTGCTGTCTCTGCTGTGGTGACTGTGTCTGCTGTGGTGCTGTCTCTGCTATGGCACCTGTCTCTGCTGTGGCACCAGTCTCTGCTGTGGTGACTGTCTCTGCTGTGGTGACTGTCTCTGCTGTGGTGACTGTGTCTGCTGTGGTGACTGTGTCTGCTGTGGTGCTGTCTCTGCTGTTGTGCTGTCTCTGCTGTGGTGACTGTGTCTGCTATGGTGACTGTGTCTGCTGTGGTGCTGTGTCTGCTGTGGTGCTGTCTCTGCAGTGGTGACTGTCTCTGCTGTGGTGACTGTGTCTGCTCTGGTGACTGTGTCTGCTCTGGTGACTGTGTCTTCTGTGGTGCTTTCTCTGCTGTGGTGCTGTCTCTGCTGTGGTGCTGTCTCTGCTGTGGCACCTGTCTCTGCTATGGTGCTGTCTCTGCTGTGTTGCTGCCTCTGCTGTGGCGCCTGTCTCTGCTGTGGCGCCTGTCTCTGCTGTGGCGCCTGTCTCTGCTGTGGCGACTGTCTCTGCTGTGGTGACTGTCTCTGCTGTGGTGACTGTCTCTGCTGTGGTGACTGTCTCTGCTGTGGTGACTGTCTCTGCTGTGGTGACTGTCTCTGCTGTGGTGACTGTCTCTGCTGTGGTGACTGTCTCTGCTGTGGTGACTGTGTCTGCTGTGGTGACTGTGTCTGCTGTGGTCCTGTCTCTGCTGTGGTGACTGTCTCTGCTGTGGTGCTGTCTCTGCTGTGGTGCTGTCTCTGCTGTGGTGACTGTGTCTGCTCTGGTGACTGTGTCTGCTGTGGTGCTGTCTCTGCTGTGGTGACTGTGTCTGCTGTGGTGCTGTCTCTGCTATGGCACCTGTCTCTGCTGTGGCACTGTCTCTGCTGTGGTGACTGTCTCTGCTGTGGTGACTGTCTCTGCTGTGGTGACTGTCTCTGCTGTGGTGACTGTCTCTGCTGTGGTGCTGTCTCTGCTATGGTGACTGTCTCTGCTGTGGTGACTGTCTCTGCTGTGGTGACTGTGTCTGCTGTGGTGACTGTGTCTGCTATGGTGACTGTGTCTGCTATGGTGACTGAGTCTGCTGTGGTGACTGAGTCTGCTGTGGTGACTGAGTCTGCTGTGGTGACTGTCTCTGCTGTGGTGCTGTCTCTGCTGTGGTGACTGTCTCTGCTGTGCTGACTTTGTCTGTCCTGGTGACTGTCTCTGCTGTGGTGACTGTGTCTGCTGTGGTGACTGTGACTGCTATGGTGACTGTGTCTGCTGTGGTGCTGAATCTGCTATGGCACTTGTCTCTGCTGTGGCGCCTGTCTCTGCTGTGGCGCCTGTCTCTGCTGTGGTGACTGTATCTGCTGTGGTGACTGTCTCTGCTGTGTTGATTGTCTCTGCTGTGGTGACTGTCTCTGCTCTGGTGACTGTCTCTGCTCTGGTGACTGTGTCTGCTCTGGTGAAAGTCTCTGCTCTGGTGCTGTCACTGATGTGGTGACTGTGTCTGCTCTGGTGACTGTATCTGCTGTAGTGCTGTCTCTGCTGTGGTGCTGTCTCTGCTGTGGTGCTGTCTCTGCTGTGGTGCTGTCTCTGCTGTGGTGACTGTGTCTGCTGTGGTGTCTGTGTCTGCTGTGGTGCTGTCTCTGCTGTGGTGACTGTGTCTGCTGTGGTGACTGTGTCTGCTCTGGCGACTGTGTCTGCTGTGGTGCTGTCTCTGCTGTGGTGACTGTGTCTACTGTGGTGACTGTCTCTGCTATGGCACCTGTCTCTGCTATGGCACCTTTCTCTACTATGGCACCTGTCCCTGCTGTGGTGCTGTCTCTGCTATGGTGACTTTCTCTGCTGTGGTGACTGTCTCTGCTGTGGTGACTGTCTCTGCTGTGGTGACTGTCTCTGCTATGGCACCTGTCTCTGCGATGGTGCTGTCTGTGCTGTGGCGCCTGTCTCTGCTGTGGTGACTGTCTCTGCTGTGGTGACTGTCTCTGCTATGGCACCTGTCTCTGCGATGGTGCTGTCTCGGCGATGGTGCTGTCTCTGCCGTGGCACCTGTCTCTGCTGTGGTGACTGTCTCTGCTGTGGTGACTGTCTCTGCTCTGGCGACTGTGTCTGCTCTGGTGACTGTCTCTGCTGTGGTGCTGTCTCTGCTGTGGTGACTGTGTCTGCTGTGGTGACTGTGTCTGCTATGGCACCTGTCTCTGCGATGTTGCTGTCTCTTCTGTGGCACCTGTCGCTGCTGTGGTGACTGTCTCTGCTGTGGTGACTGTATCTGCTGTGGTGACTGTCTCAGCTTTGGTGCTGTCTCTGCTCTGGTGCTGTCTCTGCTGTGGTGAATGTCTCTGCTGTGGTGACTGTGTTTGCTGTGGTGACTGTCTCTGCTCTGGTGACTGTCTCTGCTCTGGTGACTGTCTCTGCTCTGGTGACTGTGTCTGCTGTGGTGCTGTCTCTGCTGAGGTGCTGTCACTGCTATGGTGACTTTCGCTGCTGTGGTGACTGTGTCTGCTGTGGTTTTGTCTCTGCTGTGGTGCTGTCTCTGCTGTGGTGCTATCTCTGCTGTGGTGACTGTGTCTGCTGTGGTGCTGTTTCTGCTGTGGTGCTGTCTCTGCAGTGGTGACTGTCTCTGCTGTGGTGACTGTGTCTGCTCTGGTGACTGTGTCTGCTCTGGTGACTGTGTCTGCTGTGGTGACTGTCTCTGCTGTGGTGCTGTCTCTCCTATGGCACCTGTCTCTGCTGTGGTGACTATCTCTGCTGTGGTGACTGTGTCTGCTGTGGTGACTGTGTCTGCTATGGTGACTGTGTCTGCTATGGTGACTGAGTCTGCTGTGGTGACTGAGTCTGCTGTGGTGACTGAGTCTGCTGTGGTGACTGTCTCTGCTGTGGTGCTGTCTCTGCTGTGGTGACTGTCTCTGCTGTGCTGACTTTGTCTGTCCTGTTGACTGTCTCTGCTGCGGTGACTGTGTCTGCTGTGGTGACTGTGACTGCTATGGTGACTGTGTCTGCTGTGGTGCTGAATCTGCTATGGCACTTGTCTCTGCTGTGGCGCCTGTCTCTGCTGTGGCGCCTGTCTCTGCTGTGGTGACTGTGTCTGCTGTGGTGACTGTCTCTGCTGTGTTGACTGTCTCTGCTGTGGTGACTGTCTCTGCTCTGGTGACTGTCTCTGCTCTGGTGACTGTGTCTGCTCTGGTGAAAGTCTCTGCTCTGGTGCTGTCACTGATGTGGTGACTGTGTCTGCTCTGGTGACTGTGTCTGCTGTAGTGCTGTCTCTGCTGTGGTGCTGTCTCTGCTGTGGTGCTGTCTCTGCTGTGGTGCTGTCTCTGCTGTGGTGACTGTGTCTGCTGTGGTGTCTGTGTCTGCTGTGGTGCTGTCTCTGCTGTGGTGACTGTGTCTGCTGTGGTGACTGTGTCTGCTCTGGCGACTGTGTCTGCTGTGGTGCTGTCTCTGCTGTGGTGACTGTGTCTGCTGTGGTGACTGTGTCTGCTATGGCACCTGTCTCTGCTATGGCACCTTTCTCTACTATGGCACCTGTCTCTGCTGTGGTGCTGTCTCTGCTATGGTGACTGTCTCTGCTGTGGTGACTGTCTCTGCTGTGGTGACTGTCTCTGCTGTGGTGACTGTCTCTGCTATGGCACCTGTCTCTGCGATGGTGCTGTCTGTGCTGTGGCGCCTGTCTCTGCTGTGGTGACTGTCTCTGCTGTGGTGACTGTCTCTGCTATGGCACCTGTCTCTGCGATGGTGCTGTCTCTGCGATGGTGCTGTCTCTGCCGTGGCACCTGTCTCTGCTGTGGTGACTGTCTCTGCTGTGGTGACTGTCTCTGCTCTGGCGACTGTGTCTGCTCTGGTGACTGTCTCTGCTGTGGTGCTGTCTCTGCTGTGGTGACTGTGTCTGCTGTGGTGACTGTGTCTGCTATGGCACCTGTCTCTGCGATGTTGCTGTCTCTGCTGTGGCACCTGTCGCTGCTGTGGTGACTGTCTCTGCTGTGGTGACTGTGTCTGCTGTGGTGACTGTCTCTGCTTTGGTGCTGTCTCTGCTGTGGTGCTGTCTCTGCTGTGGTGAATGTCTCTGCTGTGGTGACTGTGTTTGCTGTGCTGCTGTCTCTGCTGTGGTGACTGTCTCTGCTGTGGTGACTGTCTCTGCTCTGGTGACTGTGTCTGCTGTGGTGCTGTCTCTGCTGAGGTGCTGTCTCTGCTGTGGTGACTTTCGCTGCTGTGGTGACTGTGTCTGCTGTGGTGCTGTCTCTGCTGTGGCGCCTGTCTCTGCTGTGGTGCTGTCTCTGCTGTGGTGACTGTGTCTGCTGTGGTGCTGTCTCTGCTGTGGTGCTGTCTCTGCAGTGGTGACTGTCTCTGCTGTGGTGACTGTGTCTGCTCTGGTGACTGTGTCTGCTCTGGTGACTGTGTCTGCTGTGGTGCTGTCTCTGCTGTGGTGCTGTCTCTGCTGTGGTGCTGTCTCTGCTGTGGCGCCTGTCTCTGCTATGGTGCTGTCTCTGCTGTGGTGCTGTCTCTGCTGTGGCGCCTGTCTCTGCTGTGGCGCCTGTCTCTGCTGTGGCGCCTGTCTCTGCTGTGGCGACTGTCTCTGCTGTGGCGACTGTCTCTGCTGTGGCGACTGTCTCTGCTGTGGCGACTGTCTCTGCTGTGGTGACTGTCTCTGCTGTGGTGACTGTCTCTGCTGTGGTGACTGTCTCTGCTGTGGTGACTGTCTCTGCTGTGGTGACTGTCTCTGCTGTGGTGACTGTCTCTGCTGTGGTGACTGTCTCTGCTGTGGTGACTGTCTCTGCTGTGGTGACTGTCTCTGCTGTGGTGACTGTCTCTGCTGTGGTGACTGTGTCTGCTGTGGTGCTGTCTCTGCTGTGGTGACTGTCTCTGCTGTGGTGACTGTGTCTGCTGTGGTGACTGTGTCTGCTGTGGTGCTGTCTCTGCTGTGGTGACTGTGTCTGCTGTGGTGACTGTGTCTGCTGTGGTGCTGTCTCTGCTGTGGTGCTGTCTCTGCTGTGGTGCTGTCTCTGCTGTGGTGACTGTCTCTGCTGTGGTGCTGTCTCTGCTGTGGTGACTGTCTCTGCTGTGGTGACTGTGTCTGCTCTGGTGACTGTGTCTGCTCTGGTGACTGTGTCTGCTGTGGTGCTGTCTCTGCTATGGCACCTGTCTCTGCTGTGGTGCTGTCTCTGCTGTGGTGCTGTCTCTGCTGTGGTGCTGCCTCTGCTGTGGTCCAGTCTCTGCTGTGGTCCTGTCTCTGCTGTGGTCCTGTCACTGCTTTGGTGCTGTCACTGCTTTGGTGCTGTCTCTGCTGTGGTGCTGTCTCTGCTGTGGTGACTGTGTCTGCTCTGGTGACTGTGTCTGCTGTGGTGCTGTCTCTGCTGTGGTGACTGTGTCTGCTGTGGTGCTGTCCCTGCTATGGCACCTGTCTCTGCTGTGGCACCAGTCTCTGCTGTGGTGACTGTCTCTGCTGTGGTGACTGTCTCTGCTGTGGTGACTGTGTCTGCTATGGTGACTGTCTCTGCTGTGGTGCTGCCTCTCCTATGGCACCTGTCTCTGCTGTGGTGACTATCTCTGCTGTGGTGACTGTGTCTGCTGTGGTGACTGTGTCTGCTGTGGTGACTGTCTCTGCTGTGGTGACTGTCTCTGCTGTGGTGACTGTCTCTGCTGTGGTGACTGTCTCTGCTGTGGTGACTGTCTCTGCTGTGGTGACTGTCTCTGCTGTGGTGACTGTCTCTGCTGTGGTGCTGTCTCTGCTGTGGTGACTGTCTCTGCTGTGGTGACTGTCTCTGCTGTGGTGCTGTCTCTGCTGTGGTGACTGTCTCTGCTGTGGTGACTGTATCTGTTCTGGTGACTGTCTCTGCTGTGGTGACTGTCTCTGCTGTGGTGACTGTCTCTGCTGTGGTGACTGTCTCTGCTGTGGTGCTGTCTCTGCTGTGGTGACTGTCTCTGCTGTGGTGACTGTCTCTGCTGTGGTGACTGTCTCTGCTGTGGTGACTGTCTCTGCTGTGGTGACTGTCTCTGCTGTGGTGCTGTCTCTGCTGTGGTGACTGTCTCTGCTGTGGTGACTGTCTCTGCTGTGGTGACTGTCTCTGCTGTGGTGACTGTCTCTGCTATGGCACCTGTCTCTGCGATGGTGCTGTCTCTGCGATGGTGCTGTCTCTGCCGTGGCGCCTGTCTCTGCTGTGGTGACTGTGTCTGCTGTGGTGACTGTGTCTGCTGTGGTGACTGTGTCTGCTGTGGTGACTGTCTCTGCTTTGGTGCTGTCTCTGCTGTGGTGCTGTCTCTGCTGTGGTGAAAGTCTCTGCTGTGGTGAGTGTGTCTGCTCTGGTGACTGTGTCTGCTGTGGTGCTGTCTCTGCTGTGGCGACTGTGTCTCTGTGGTGCTTTCTCTGCTGTGGCACCTGTCTCAGCTGTGGTGACTGTTTCTGCTGTGGTGACTGTCTCTGCTGTGGTGACTGTCTCTGCTCTGGTGACTGACTCTGCTGTGGTGAAAAACTCTGCTGTGGTGACTGTCTCTGCTCTGATGACTGTCTCTGCTCTGGTGACTGTCTCTGCTGTGGTGACTGTGTCTGCTGTGGTGCTGTCTCTGCTGTGGTGCTGTCTCTGCTGTGGTGACTGTGTCTGCTGTGGTGACTGTGTCTGCTGTGGTGACTGTGTCTGCTGTGGTGCTGTCTCTGCTGTGGTGACTGTCTCTGCTGTGGTGACTGTCTCTGCTGTGGTGACTGTGTCTGCTGTGGTGACTGTCTCTGCTGTGGTGACTGTCTCTGCTGTGGTGACTGTCTCTGCTGCTGGTGACTGTGTCTGCTGTGGTGACTGTCTCTGCTGTGGTGCTGTCTCTGCTGTGGTGACTGTCTCTGCTGTGGTGCTGTCTCTGCTGTGGTGCCTGTCTCTGCTGTGGTGCCTGTCTCTGCTGTGGTGCCTGTCTCTGCTGTGGTGACTGTCTCTGCTGTGGTGCTGTCTCTGCTGTGGTTCTGTCTCTGCTGTGGTGCCTGTCTCTGCTGTGGTGACTGTCTCTGCTGTGGTGCTGTCTCTGCTGTGGTGACTGTCTCTGCTGTGGTGACTGTCTCTGCTGTGGTGACTGTCTCTGCTGTGGCTGACTGTGTCTGCTGTGGTGACTGTCTCTGCTGTGGTGACTGTCTCTGCTGTGGTGACTGTCTCTGCTGTGGTGACTGTGTCTGCTGTGGTGACTGTCTCTGCTGTGGTGACTGTCTCTGCTGTGGTGACTGTCTCTGCTGTGGTGACTGTCTCTGCTGTGGTGACTGTCTCTGCTGTGGTGACTGTCTCTGCTGTGGTGACTGTGTCTGCTGTGGTGACTGTCTCTGCTGTGGTGACTGTCTCTGCTGTGGTGACTGTCTCTGCTGTGGTGACTGTCTCTGCTGTGGTGACTGTCTCTGCTGTGGTGCTGTCTCTGCTGTGGTGACTGTCTCTGCTCTGGTGACTGTCTCTGCTCTGGTGACTGTCTCTGCTGTGGTGCTGTCTCTGCTGTGGTGACTGTGTCTGCTCTGGTGACTGTCTCTGCTGTGGTGCTGTCTCTGCTGTGGTGACTGTGTCTGCTGTGGTGCTGTCTCTGCTGTGGTGACTGTCTCTGCTGTGGTGACTGTCTCTGCTGTGGTGACTGTCTCTGCTGTGGTGACTGTCTCTGCTGTGGTGACTGTCTCTGCTGTGGTGCTGTCTCTGCTGTGGTGACTGTGCCTGCTCTGGTGACTGTGCCTGCTGTGGTGCTGTCTCTGCAGTGGCGACTGTGTCTCTGTGGTGCTTTCTCTGCTATGGCACCTGTCTCTGCTATGGCACCTGTCTCTGCTGTGGCACCTGTCTCTGCTGTGGTGACTGTCTCTGCTGTGGTGACTGTCTCTGCTGTGGTGACTGACTCTGCTGTGGTGACTGTGTCTGCTGTGGTGACTGTCTCTGCTCTGGTGACTGTCTCTGCTCTGGTGACTGTCTCTGCTGTGGTGACTGTGTCTGCTGTGGTGCTGTCTCTGCTGTGGTGCTGTCTCTGCTGTGGTGACTGTGTCTGCTGTGGTGACTGTGTCTGCTGTGGTGCTGTCTCTGCTGTTGTGCTGTCTCTGCTGTGGTGACTGTGTCTGCTGTGGTGACTGTGTCTGCTGTGGTGCTGTGTCTGCTGTGGTGCTGTCTCTGCTGTGGTGACTGTCTCTGCTGTGGTGACTGTGTCTGCTGTGGTGACTGTGTCTGCTGTGGTGACTGTGTCTGCTGTGGTGCTGTCTCTGCTGTGGTGCTGTCTCTGCTGTGGTGCTGTCTCTGCTGTGGTGCTGTCTCTGCTATGGTGACTGTCTCTGCTGTGGTGCTGTCTCTGCTGTGGCGCCTGTCTCTGCTGTGGTGACTGTCTCTGCTGTGGTGCCTGTCTCTGCTGTGGTGACTGTCTCTGCTGTGGTGACTGTCTCTGCTGTGGTGACTGTCTCTGCTGTGGTGACTGTCTCTGCTGTGGTGACTGTCTCTGCTGTGGTAACTGTCTCTGCTGTGGTGACTGTGTCTGCTGTGGTGACTGTCTCTGCTGTGGTGACTGTGTCTGCTGTGGTGACTGTGTCTGCTGTGGTGTCTGAGTCTGCTGTGGTGACTGTCTCTGCTGTGGTGCTGTCTCTGCTGTGGTGACTGTCTCTGCTGTGGTGACTGTGTCTGCTCTGGTGACTGTCTCTGCTGTGGTGCTGTCTCTGCTGTGGTGACTGTGTCTGCTGTGGTGCTGTCTCTGCTATGGCACCTGTCTCTGCTGTGGCACCTGTCTCTGCTGTGGTGACTGTCTCTGCTGTGGTGACTGTCTCTGCTGTGGTGACTGTCTCTGCTGTGGTGACTGTCTCTGCTGTGGTGACTGTCTCTGCTGTGGTGACTGTCTCTGCTGTGGTGACTGTCTCTGCTGTGGTGACTGTCTCTGCTGTGGTGACTGTGTCTGCTGTGGTGACTGTGTCTACTGTGGTGACTGTGTCTGCTGTGGTGACTGTCTCTGCTGTGGTGACTGTCTCTGCTGTGGTGACTGTCTCTGCTGTGGTGCTGTCTCTGCTGTGGTGACTGTCTCTGCTGTGGTGACTGTCTCTGCTGTGTTGACTGTCTCTGCTGTGGTGACTGTCTCTGCTGTGGTGACTGTCTCTGCTGTGGTGACTGTGTCTGCTGTGGTGCTGTCTCTGCTGTGGTGATGTCTCTGCTGTGGCGGCTGTCTCTGCTGTGGTGACTGTCTCTGCTGTGGTGACTGTGTTCTGCTGTGGTGACTGTCTCTGCTGTGTGACTGTCTCTGCTGTGGTGCTGTCTCTGCTCTGGTGACTGTCTCTGCTCTGGTGACTGTGTCTGCTCTGGTGAAAGTCTCTGCTCTGGTGCTGTCTCTGCTGTGGTGACTGTGTCTGCTCTGGTGACTGTGTCTGCTGTAGTGCTGTCTCTGCTGTGGTGCTGTCTCTGCTGTGGTGCTGTCTCTGCTGTGGTGCTGTCTCTGCTGTGGTGACTGTGTCTGCTGTGGTGTCTGTGTCTGCTGTGGTGCTGTCTCTGCTGTGGTGACTGTGTCTGCTGTGGTGACTGTGTCTGCTCTGGCGACTGTGTCTGCTGTGGTGCTGTCTCTGCTGTGGTGACTGTGTCTGCTGTGGTGACTGTGTCTGCTATGGCACTGTCTCTGCTATGGCACCTTTCTCTGCTATGGCACCTGTCTCTGCTGTGGTGCTGTCTCTGCTATGGTGACTTTCTCTGCTGTGGTGACTGTCTCTGCTGTGGTGACTGTCTCTGCTGTGGTGACTGTCTCTGCTATGGCACCTGTCTCTGCGATGGTGCTGTCTGTGCTGTGGCGCCTGTCTCTGCTGTGGTGACTGTCTCTGCTGTGGTGACTGTCTCTGCTATGGCACCTGTCTCTGCGATGGTGCTGTCTCTGCGATGGTGCTGTCTCTGCCGTGGCGCCTGTCTCTGCTGTGGTGACTGTCTCTGCTGTGGTGACTGTCTCTGCTCTGGCGACTGTGTCTGCTCTGGTGACTGTCTCTGCTGTGGTGCTGTCTCTGCTGTGGTGACTGTGTCTGCTGTGGTGACTGTGTCTGCTATGGCACCTGTCTCTGCGATGTTGCTGTCTCTGCTGTGGCACCTGTCGCTGCTGTGGTGACTGTCTCTGCTGTGGTGACTGTGTCTGCTGTGGTGACTGTCTCTGCTTTGGTGCTGTCTCTGCTCTGGTGCTGTCTCTGCTGTGGTGAATGTCTCTGCTGTGGTGACTGTGTTTGCTGTGGTGACTGTCTCTGCTCTGGTGACTCTATCTGCTCTGGTGACTGTCTCTGCTCTGGTGACTGTGTCTGCTGTGGTGCTGTCTCTGCTGAGGTGCTGTCACTGCTATGGTGACTGTGTCTGCTGTGGTGACTGTGTCTGCTGTGGTTTTGTCTCTGCTGTTGTGCTGTCTCTGCTGTGGTGCTATCTCTGCTGTGGTGACTGTGTCTGCTGTGGTGCTGTTTCTGCTGTGGTGCTGTCTCTGCAGTGGTGACTGTCTCTGCTGTGGTGACTGTGTCTGCTCTGGTGACTGTGTCTGCTCTGGTGACTGTGTCTGCTGTGGTGCTTTCTCTGCTGTGGTGCTGTCTCTGCTGTGGTGCTGTCTCTGCTGTGGCGCCTGTCTCTGCTATGGTGCTGTCTCTGCTGTGGTGCTGTCTCTGCTGTGGCGCCTATCTCTGCTGTGGCGCCTGTCTCTGCTGTGGCGCCTGTCTCTGCTGTGGCGACTGTCTCTGCTGTGGCGACTGTCGCTGCTGTGGCGACTGTCTCTGCTGTGGCGACTGTCTCTGCTGTGGTGACTGTCTCTGCTGTGGTGATTGTCTCTGCTGTGGTGACTGTCTCTGCTGTGGTGACTGTCGCTGCTGTGGTGACTGTGTCTGCTGTGGTGACTGTCTCTGCTGTGGTGACTGTGTCTTCTGTGGTGACTGTGTCTGCTGTGGTGACTGTCTCTGCTGTGGTGACTGTCTCTGCTGTGGTGACTGTGTCTGCTGTGGTGCTGTTTTTGCTGTGGTGACTTTCTCTGCTGTGATGACTGTGTCTGCTGTGGAGACTGTGTCTGCTGTGGTGCTGTCTCTGCTGTGGTGACTGTGTCTGCTGTGGTGACTGTGTCTGCTCTGGTGCTATCTCTGCTGTGGTGCTGTCTCTGCTGTGGTGACTGTCTCTGCTGTGGTGCTGTCTCTGCTGTGGTGACTGTCTCTGCTGTGGTGACTGTGTCTGCTCTGGTGACTGTGTCTGCTCTGGTGACTGTGTCTGCTGTGGTGCTGTCTCTGCTATGGCACCTGTCTCTGCTGTGGTGCTGTCTCTGCTGTGGTGCTGTCTCTGCTGTGGTGCTGTCTCTGCTGTGGTCCTGTCTCTGCTGTGGTCCTGTCACTGCTTTGGTGCTGTCTCTGCTGTGGTGCTGTCTCTGCTGTCGGTGACTGTGTCTGCTCTGGTGACTGTGTCTGCTGTGGTGCTGTCTCTGCTGTGGTGACTGTGTCTGCTGTGGTGCTGTCTCTGCTATGGCACTGTCTCTGCTGTGGCACCAGTCTCTGCTGTGGTGACTGTCTCTGCTGTGGTGACTGTCTCTGCTGTGGTGACTGTGTCTGCTATGGTGACTGTCTCTGCTGTGGTGCTGTCTCTGCTATGGCACCTGTCTCTGCTGTGGTGACTGTCTCTGCTGTGGTGACTGTGTCTGCTGTGGTGACTGTGTCTGCTGTGGTGACTGTGTCTGCTGTGGTGACTGTCTCTGCTGTGGTGACTGTGTCTGCTGTGGTGACTGTCTCTGCTGTGGTGCTGTCTCTGCTGTGGTGACTGTGTCTGCTGTGGTGCTGTCTCTGCTGTGGTGACTGTCTCTGCTGTGGTGACTGTGTCTGCTGTGGTGACTGTGTCTGCTATGGTGACTGTGTCTGCTGTGGTGCTGAATCTGCTATGGCACCTGTCTCTGCTGTGGCGCCTGTCTCTGCTGTGGTGACTGTGTCTGCTGTGGTGCTGTCTCTGCTGTGGTGACTGTCTCTGCTGTGGTGACTGTCTCTGCTGTGGTGACTGTCTCTGCTGTGGTGACTGTGTCTGCTCTGGTGACTGTCTCTGCTCTGGTGACTGTGTCTGCTGTGGTGACTGTGTCTGCTCTGGTGACTGTGTCTGCTGTGGTGCTGTCTCTGCTGTGGTGCTGTCTCTGCTGTGGTGCTGTCTCTGCTGTGGTGCTGTCTCTGCTGTGGTGACTGTGTCTGCTGTGGTGTCTGTGTCTGCTGTGGTGCTGTCTCTGCTGTGGTGACTGTGTCTGCTGTGGTGACTGTGTCTGCTCTGGTGACTGTGTCTGCTGTGGTGTTGTCTCTGCTGTGGTGACTGTGTCTGCTGTGGTGACTGTGTCTGCCATGGCACCTGACTATGCTATGGCACCTTTCTCTACTATGGCACCTGTCTCTGCTGTGGTGCTGTCTCTGCTATGGTGACTTTCGCTGCTGTGGTGACTGTCTCTGCTGTGGTGACTGTCTCTGCTGTGGTGACTGTCTCTGCTATGGCACCTGTCTCTGCGATGGTGCTGTCTGTGCTGTGGCGCCTGTCTCTGCTGTGGTGTCTGTCTCTGCTGTGGTGACTGTCTCTGCTATGGCACCTGTCTCTGCGATGGTGCTGTCTCTGCGATGGTGCTGTCTCTGCCGTGGCGCCTGTCTCTGCCGTGGCGCCTGTCTCTGCTGTGGTGACTGTGTCTGCTGTGGTGACTGTCTCTGCTGTGGTGACTGTCTCTGCTGTGGTGACTGTCTCTGCTGTGGTGACTGTCTCTGCTGTGGTGCTGTCTCTGCTGTGGTGACTGTCTCTGCTGTGGTGACTGTCTCTGCTGTGGTGACTGTCTCTGCTGTGGTGACTGTCTCTGCTGTGGTGACTGTGTCTGCTATGGTGACTGTCTCTGCTGTGGCACTGTGTCTGCTGTGGTGACTGTCTCTGCTGTGGTGACTGTCTCTGCTGTGGTGACTGTCTCTGCTGTGGTGACTGTCTCTGCTGTGGTGACTGTCTCTGCTGTGGTGACTGTCTCTGCTGTGGTGACTGTCTCTGCTCTGGTGACTGTCTCTGCTCTGGTGACTGTCTCTGCTGTGGTGACTGTCTCTGCTGTGGTGCTGTCTCTGCTGTGGTGCTGTCTCTGCTGTGGTGACTGTGTCTGCTCTGGTGACTGTGTCTGCTGTGGTGCTGTCTCTGCTGTGGTGCTGTCTCTGCTGTGGTGCTGTCTCTGCTGTGGTGACTGTCTCTGCTGTGGTGACTGTGTCTGCTGTGGTGACTGTCTCTGCTGTGGTGACTGTCTCTGCTGTGGTGACTGTGTCTGCTCTGGTGACTGTGTCTGCTCTGGTGACTGTCTCTGCTGTGGTGCTGTCTCTGCTGTGGTGACTGTCTCTGCTGTGGTGCTGTCTCTGCTGTGGTGACTGTCTCTGCTGTGGTGACTGTCTCTGCTGTGGTGCTGTCTCTGCTGTGGTGCTGTCTCTGCTGTGGTGACTGTCTCTGCTGTGGTGACTGTCTCTGCTGTGGTGACTGTCTCTGCTGTGGTGACTGTCTCTGCTGTGGTGACTGTCTCTGCTGTGGTGACTGTCTCTGCTGTGGTGCTGTCTCTGCTGTGGTGACTGTCTCTGCTGTGGTGACTGTCTCTGCTGTGGTGCTGTCTCTGCTGTGGTGCTGTCTCTGCTGTGGTGACTGTGTCTGCTCTGGTGACTGTGCCAGCTGTGGTGCTGTCTCTGCTGTGGCGACTGTGTCTATGTGGTGCTTTCTCTGCTGTGGCACCTGTCTCTGCTGTGGCACCTGTCTCTGCTGTGGCACCTGTCTCTGCTGTGGTGACTGTCTCTGCTGTGGTGACTGTCTCTGCTGTGGTGACTGTCTCTGCTGTGGTGACTGTCTCTGCTGTGGTGACTGACTCTGCTGTGGTGACTGTGTCTGCTGTGGTGACTGTCTCTGCTCTGGTGACTGTCCTCTGCTGTGGTGACTGTGTCTGCTGTGGTGCTGTCTCTGCTGTGGTGCTGTCTCTGCTGTGGTGACTGTGTCTGATGTGGTGACTGTGTCTGCTGTGGTGACTGTGTCTGCTGTGGTGCTGTCTCTGCTGTGGTGCTGTCTCTGCTGTGGTGCTGTCTCTGCTGTGGTGCTATCTCTGCTGTGGTGACTGTGTCTGCTGTGGTGCTGTGTCTGCTGTGGTGCTGTGTCTGCTGTGGTGCTGTCTCTGCAGTGGTGACTGTCTCTGTTGTGGTGACATTGTGTGCTCTGGTGACTGTCTCTGCTGTGGTGACTGTCTCTGCTGTGGTGACGTCTCTGCTGTGGTGACGTCTCTGCTGTGGTGCTGTCTCTGCTGTGATGACTGTCTCTGCTGTGGTGCTGTCTCTGCTGTGGTGCCTGTCTCTGCTGTGGTGACTGTCTCTGCTGTGGTGACTGTCTCTGCTGTGGTGACTGTCTCTGCTGTGGTGACTGTCTCTGCTGTGGTGACTGTCTCTGCTGTGGTGACTGTCTCTGCTGTGGTGACTGTCTCTGCTGTGGTGACTGTCTCTGCTGTGGTGACTGTCTCTGCTGTGGTGACTGTCTCTGCTGTGGTGACTGTCTCTGCTGTGGTGACTGTCTCTGCTGTGGCGACTGTCTCTGCTGTGGTGACTGTCTCTGCTGTGGTGACTGTCTCTGCTGTGGTGACTGTCTCTGCTGTGGTGACTGTCGCTGCTGTGGTGACTGTCTCTGCTGTGGTGACTGTCTCTGCTGTGGTGACTGTCTCTGCTGTGGTGACTGTCTCTGCTGTGGTGAATGACTCTGCTGTGGTGACTGTCTCTGCTGTGGTGACTGTCTCTGCTCTGGTGACTGTCTCTGCTGTGGTGACTGTCTCTGCTGTGGTGACTGTCTCTGCTGTGGTGACTGTCTCTGCTGTGGTTCACTGTCTCTGCTGTGGTGACTGTCTCTGCTGTGGTGACTGTCTCTGCTGTGGTGACTGTCTCTGCTGTGGTGACTGTCTCTGCTGTGGTGCTGTCTCTGCTGTGGTGACTGTGTCTGCTGTGGTGACTGTGTCTGCTGTGGTGACTGTCTCTGCTGTGGTGACTGTGTCTGCTGTGGTGACTGTCTCTGCTCTGGTGCTGTCTCTGCTGTGGTGCTGTCTCTGCTGTGGTGACTGTGTCTGCTGTGGTGACTGTGTCTGCTGTGGTGACTGTCTCTGCTGTGGTGACTGTGTCTGCTCTGGTGACTGTCTCTGCTGTGGTGACTGTGTCTGCTGTGGTGACTGTCTCTGCTGTGGTGACTGTCTCTGCTGTGGTGACTGTCTCTGCTGTGGTGACTGTGTCTGCTGTGGTGACTGTCTCTGCTGTGGTGACTGTCTCTGCTGTGGTGACTGTGTCTGCTGCGGTGACTGTGTCTGCTGTGGTGACTGTCTCTGCTGTGGTGCTGTCTCTGCTGTGGTATCTGTGTCTGCTGTGGTGACTGTCTCTGCTGTGGTGCTGTCTCTGCTGTGGTGACTGTCTCTGCTGTGGTGACTGTCTCTGCTGTGGTGACTGTCTCTGCTGTGGTGACTGTCTCTGCTGTGGTGAATGTGTCTGTCCTGGTGACTGTGTCTGCTCTGGTGACTGTGTCTGCTGTGGTGCTGTCTCTGCTGTGGCACCTGTCTCTGCTGTGGTGCTGTCTCTGCTGTGGTGCTGTCTCTGCTGTGGTGCTGTCTCTGCTGTGGTCCTGTCTCTGCTGTGGTCCTGTCACTGCTTTGGTGCTGTCTCTGCTGTGGTGACTGTCTCTGCTGTGGTGACTGTCTCTGCTGTGGTGACTGTCTCTGCTGTGGTGACTGTCTCTGCTGTGGTGACTGTGTCTGCTGTGGTGACTGTCTCTGCTGTGGTGACTGTCTCTGCTGTGGTGACTGTGTCTGCTGTGGTGCTGTCTTGCTGTGGTGACTTTCTCTGCTGTGATGACTGTGTCTGCTGTGGTGACTGTGTCTGCTGTGGTGCTGTCTCTGCTGTGGTGACTGTGTCTGCTGTGGTGACTGTGTCTGCTCTGGTGCTGTCTCTGCTGTGGTGCTGTCTCTGCTGTGGTGCTGTCTCTGCTGTGGTGACTGTCTCTGCTGTGGTGCTGTCTCTGCTGTGGTGACTGTCTCTGCTGTGGTGACTGTGTCTGCTCTGGTGACTGTGTCTGCTCTGGTGACTGTGTCTGCTGTGGTGCTGTCTCTGCTATGGCACCTGTCTCTGCTGTGGTGCTGTCTCTGCTGTGGTGCTGTCTCTGCTGTGGTGCTGTCTCTGCTGTGGTCCAGTCTCTGCTGTGGTCCTGTCTCTGCTGTGGTCCTGTCACTGCTTTGGTGCTGTCTCTGCTGTGGTGCTGTCTCTGCTGTCGTGACTGTGTCTGCTCTGGTGACTGTCTCTGCTGTGGTGCTGTCTCTGCTGTGGTGACTGTGTCTGCTGTGGTGCTGTCTCTGCTATGGCACCTGTCTCTGCTGTGGTGACTGTGTCTGCTGTGGTGACTGTCTCTGCTGTGGTGACTGTCTCTGCTGTGGTGACTGTGTCTGCTATGGTGACTGTCTCTGCTGTGGTGCTGTCTCTGCCTATGGCTCCTGTCTCTGCTGTGGTGACTTTCTCTGCTGTGGTGACTGTGTCTGCTGTGGTGACTGTGTCTGCTATGGTGACTGTGTCTGCTATGGTGACTGTCTCTGCTGTGGTGACTGAGTCTGCTGTGGTGACTGTCTCTACTGTGGTGCTGTCTCTGCTGTGGTGACTGTGTCTGCTGTGCTGACTGTGTCTGCCTGTGGTGACTGTCTCTGCTGTGGTGACTGTGTCTGCTGTGGTGACTGTGTCTGCTATGGTGACTGTGTCTGCTGTGGTGCTGAATCTGCTATGGCACCTGTCTCTGCTGTGGCGCCTGTCTCTGCTGTGGTGACTGTGTCTGCTGTGGTGACTGTCTCTGCTGTGGTGACTGTCTCTGCTGTGGTGACTGTCTCTGCTCTGGTGACTGTCTCTGCTGTGGTGACTGTGTCTGCTCTGGTGACTGTCTCTGCTGTGGTGCTGTCTCTGCTGTGGTGACTGTCTCTGCTCTGGTGACTGTGTCTGCTGTAGTGCTGTCTCTGCTGTGGTGCTGTCTCTGCTGTGGTGCTGTCTCTGCTGTGGTGCTGTCTCTGCTGTGGTGACTGTGTCTGCTGTGGTGACTGTGTCTGCTGTGGTGCTGTCTCTGCTGTGGTGACTGTGTCTGCTGTGGTGACTGTGTCTGCTCTGGTGACTGTGTCTGCTGTGGTGCTGTCTCTGCTGTGGTGACTGTGTCTGCTGTGGTGACTGTCTCTGCTGTGGCGCCTGTCTCTGCTGTGGCACATGTCTCTGCTGTGGTGCCTGTCTCTGCTGTGGTGCTGTCTCTGCTGTGGTGACTGTCTCTGCTGTGGTGACTGTCTCTGCTGTGGTGACTGTCTCTGCTGTGGTGACTGTCTCTGCTGTGGGACTGTCTCTGCTGTGGTGCTGTCTCTGCTGTGGCGCCTGTCTCTGCTGTGGTGACTGTCTCTGCTGTGGTGACTGTCTCTGCTGTGGTGACTGTCTCTGCTGTGGTGACTGTCTCTGCTGTGGTGACTGTCTCTGCTGTGGTGACTGTCTCTGCTCTGGTGACTGTCTCTGCTGTGGTGACTGTCTCTGCTGTGGTGACTGTGTCTGCTGTGGTGACTGTCTCTGCTGTGGTGCTGTCTCTGCTGTGGTGACTGTCTCTGCTGTGGTGACTGTCTCTGCTGTGGTGACTGTGTCTGCTCTGGTGACTGTGTCTGCTGTGGTGCTGTCTCTGCTGTGGTGACTGTGTCTGCTGTGGTGCTGTCTCTGCTGTGGCACCTGTCTCTGCTGTGGTGACTGTCTCTGCTGTGGTGACTGTCTCTGCTGTGGTGACTGTCTCTGCTGTGGTGACTGACTCTGCTGTGGTGACTGACTCTGCTGTGGTGACTGTCTCTGCTCTGGTGACTGTCTCTGCTGTGGTGACTGTCTCTGCTGTGGTGACTGTGTCTGCTGTGGTGACTGTCTCTGCTGTGGTGCTGTCTCTGCTGTGGTGACTGTGTCTGCTGTGGTGACTGTGTCTGCTGTGGTGACTGTGTCTGCTGTGGTGCTGTCTCTGCTGTGGTGCTGTCTCTGCTGTGGTGACTGTCTCTGCTGTGGTGCTGTCTCTGCTGTGGTGCTGTCTCTGCTGTGGTGACTGTCTCTGCTGTGGTGACTGTCTCTGCTGTGGTGACTGTGTCTGCTCTGGTGACTGTGTCTGCTGTGGTGCTGTCTCTGCTGTGGTGCTGTCTCTGCTGTGGTGCTGTCTCTGCTGTGGCGCCTGTCTCTGCTGTGGCGCCTGTCTCTGCTGTGGCGCCTGTCTCTGCTATGGTGCTGTCTCTGCTGTGGCGCCTGTCTCTGCTGTGGCACCTGTCTC
The DNA here is from genome assembly GCF_017639515.1 of Carcharodon carcharias. Classification (NCBI taxonomy): domain Eukaryota; kingdom Metazoa; phylum Chordata; class Chondrichthyes; order Lamniformes; family Lamnidae; genus Carcharodon; species Carcharodon carcharias. The sequence goes on from NC_054473.1 coordinate 1,357,110, forward strand.
TGCTGTGGCACCTGTCTCTGCTGTGGTGACTGTCTCTGCTGTGGTGCTGTCTCTGCTGTGGTGACTGTCTCTGCTGTGGTGACTGTCTCTGCTGTGGTGACTGTGTCTGCTGTGGTGACTGTCTCTGCTCTGGTGACTGTCTCTGCTGTGGTGACTGTGTCTGCTGTGGTGCTGTCTCTGCTGTGGTGTGTCTCTGCTGTGGTGACTGTGTCTGATGTGGTGACTGTGTCTGCTGTGGTGACTGTGTCTGCTGTGGTGCTGCCTCTGCTGTGGTGCTGTCTCTGCTGTGGTGCTGTCTCTGCTGTGGTGCTATCTCTGCTGTGGTGACTGTGTCTGCTGTGGTGCTGTGTCTGCTGTGGTGCTGTGTCTGCTGTGGTGACTGTCTCTGCTGTGGTGACTGTCTCTGCTGTGGTGACTGTCTCTGCTGTGGTGACTGTCTCTGCTGTGGTGACTGTCTCTGCTGTGGTGCTGTCTCTGCTGTGGTGCTGTCTCTGCTGTGGTGACTGTCTCTGCTGTGGTGCTGTCTCTGCTGTGGTGACTGTCTCTGCTGTGGTGCTGTCTCTGCTGTGGTGACTGTCTCTGCTGTGGTGACTGTCTCTGCTGTGGTGACTGTCTCTGCTGTGGTGACTGTCTCTGCTGTGGTGACTGTCTCTGCTGTGGTGACTGTCTCTGCTGTGGTGACTGTCTCTGCTGTGGTGACTGTCTCTGCTGTGGTGACTGTCTCTGCTGTGGTGACTGTCTCTGCTGTGGTGACTGTCTCTGCTGTGGTGACTGTCTCTGCTGTGGTGACTGTCTCTGCTGTGGTGACTGTCTCTGCTGTGGTGACTGTCTCTGCTGTGGTGACTGTCTCTGCTGTGGTGACTGTCTCTGCTGTGGTGACTGTCTCTGCTGTGGTGACTGTCTCTGCTGTGGTGACTGTCTCTGCTGTGGTGACTGTCTCTGCTGTGGTGACTGTCTCTGCTGTGGTGACTGTCTCTGCTGTGGTGACTGTCTCTGCTGTGGTGATTGTCTCTGCTGTGGTGACTGTCTCTGCTGTGGTGACTGTCTCTGCTGTGGTGACTGTCTCTGCTGTGGTGACTGTCTCTGCTGTGGTGACTGTCTCTGCTGTGGTGACTGTGTCTGCTGTGGTGACTGTGTCTGCTGTGGTGCTGTCTCTGCTGTGGTGACTGTGTCTGCTGTGGTGCTGTCTCTGCTGTGGTGCTGTCTCTGCTGTGGTGACTGTCTCTGCTGTGGTGACTGTCTCTGCTGTGGTGACTGTCTCTGCTGTGGTGACTGTCTCTGCTGTGGTGACTGTCTCTGCTGTGGTGACTGTGTCTGCTGTGGTGACTGTGTCTGCTGTGGTGACTGTGTCTGCTGTGGTGACTGTCTCTGCTGTGGTGACTGTGTCTGCTGTGGTGACTGTCTCTGCTATGGCACCTGTCTCTGCTGTGGTGCTGTCTCTGCTGTGGTGCTGTCTCTGCTGTGGTGCTGTCTCTGCTATGGCACTTGTCTCTGCTGTGGCGCCTGTCTCTGCTGTGGTGCTGTCTCTGCTGTGGTGACTGTCTCTGCTGTGGTGACTGTCTCTGCTGTGGTGACTGTCTCTGCTGTGGTGACTGTCTCTGCTGTGGTGACTGTCTCTGCTGTGGTGACTGTCTCTGCTGTGGTGACTGTGTCTGCTGTGGTGACTGTCTCTGCTGTGGTGACTGTCTCTGCTGTGGTGACTGTCTCTGCTGTGGTGACTGTGTCTGCTGTGGTGACTGTCTCTGCTGTGGTGACTGTCTCTGCTGTGGTGACTGTCTCTGCTGTGGTGACTGTCTCTGCTGTGGTGACTGTGTCTGCTGTGGTGACTGTCCCTGCTGTGGTGACTGTCTCTGCTGTGGTGACTGTGTCTGCTGTGGTGACTGTGTCTGCTGTGGTGCTGTCTCTGCTGTGGTGCTGTCTCTGCTGTGGTGCTGTCTCTGCTGTGGTGACTGTCTCTGCTGTGGTGCTGTCTCTGCTGTGGTGCTGTCTCTGCTGTGGTGACTGTGTCTGCTCTGGTGACTGTGTCTGCTCTGGTGACTGTGTCTGCTGTGGTGCTGTCTCTGCTGTGGTGACTGTTTCTGCTGTGGTGCTGTCTCTGCTATGGCACCTGTCTCTGCTGTGGTGCTGTCCCTGCTGTGGTGCTGTCTCTGCTGTGGTGCTGTGTCTGCTGTGGTCCTGTCTCTGCTGTGGTGACTGTCTCTGCTGTGGTGCTGTCTCTGCTGTGGTGCTGTCTCTGCTGTGGTAAATGTCTCTGCTGTGGTGAACGTGTTTGCTGTGCTGCTGTGTCTGCTGTGGTGACTTTCTCTGCTGTGGTGCTGTCTCTGCTATGGCACCTGTGTCTGCAATGGTACCTGTGTCTGCTGTGGTGACTGTCTCTGCTGTGGTGACTGTCTCTGCTGTGGTGACTGTGTCTGCTATGGTGACTGTCTCTGCTGTGGTGACTGTGTCTGCTGTGGTGACTGTGTCTGCTGTGGTGACTGTGTCTGCTGTTGTGACTGTCTCTTCTATGGCACCTGTTTCTGCGATGGTGCTGTCTCTGCTGTGGCACCTTTCTCTGCTGTGGTGACTGTGTCTGCTGTGGTGATTGTGTCTGCTGTGGTGACTGTGTCTGCTGTGGTGACTGTCTCTGCTGTGGTGCTGTCTCTGCTGTGGTGACTGTCTCTGCTGTGGTGACTGTGCTCTGCTGTGGTGACTGTGCTGTGCTGTGGTGACTGTCTCTGCTGTGGTGACTGTGTCTGCTGTGGTGCTGTCTCTGCTATGGTGACTGTCTCTGCTGTGGTGACTGTCTCTGCGCTGGTGCTGTCTCTGCCTTGGCGCCTGTCTCTGCTGTGGTGACTGTCTCTGCTGTGGTGACTGTCTCTGCTGTGGTGACTGTGTCTGCTGTGGTGACTGTCTCTGCTGTGGTGACTGTCTCTGCTGTGGTGACTGTCTCTGCTGTGGTGACTGTCTCTGCTGTGGTGACTGTCTCTGCTGTGGTGACTGTCTCTGCTGTGGTGACTGTCTCTGCTGTGGTGACTGTCTCTGCTGTGGTGCTGTCTCTGCTGTGGTGACTGTGTCTGCTGTGGTGACTGTCTCTGCTGTGGTGACTGTCTCTGCTGTGGTGACTGTCTCTGCTGTGGTGACTGTCTCTGCTGTGGTGACTGTCTCTGCTGTGGTGACTGTCTCTGCTGTGGTGACTGTGTCTGCTGTGGTGACTGTCTCTGCTGTGGTGACTGTCTCTGCTGTGGTGCTGTCTCTGCTGTGGTGCTGTCTCTGCTGTGGTGCTGTCTCTGCTGTGGTGACTGTCTCTGCTGTGGTGACTGTCTCTGCTGTGGTGACTGTCTCTGCTGTGGTGACTGTCTCTGCTGTGGTGACTGTCTCTGCTGTGGTGACTGTCTCTGCTGTGGTGACTGTCTCTGCTGTGGCGCCTGTCTCTGCTGTGGTGACTGTCTCTGCTGTGGTGACTGTCTCTGCTGTGGTGACTGTCTCTGCTGTGGTGACTGTGTCTGCTGTGGTGACTGTCTCTGCTGTGGTGACTGTCTCTGCTGTGGTGACTGTCTCTGCTGTGGTGACTGTGTCTGCTGTGGTGACTGTCTCTGCTGTGGTGACTGTCTCTGCTGTGGTGACTGTGTCTGCTGTGGTGACTGTCTCTGCTGTGGTGACTGTCTCTGCTGTGGTGACTGTCTCTGCTGTGGTGACTGTCTCTGCTGTGGTGACTGTCTCTGCTGTGGTGACTGTCTCTGCTGTGGTGACTGTCTCTGCTGTGGTGCTGTCTCTGCTGTGGTGACTGTCTCTGCTGTGGTGACTGTGTCTGCTGTGGTGACTGTCTCTGCTGTGGTGCTGTCTCTGCTGTGGTGCTGTCTCTGCTGTGGTGACTGTGTCTGCTGTGGTGACTGTCTCTGCTGTGGTGCTGTCTCTGCTGTGGTGACTGTCTCTGCTGTGGTGACTGTCTCTGCTGTGGTGACTGTCTCTGCTCTGGTGACTGTCTCTGCTGTGGTGACTGTGTCTGCTGTGGTGCTGTCTCTGCTGTGGTGCTGTCTCTGCTGCTGGTGACTGTCTCTGCTGTGGTGACTGTCTCTGCTCTGGTGACTGTCTCTGCTGTGGTGCTGTCTCTGCTGTGGTGACTGTCTCTGCTGTGGTGCTGTCTCTGCTGTGGTGACTGTCTCTGCTGTGGCGACTGTCTCTGCTGTGGCGACTGTCTCTGCTGTGGCGACTGTCTCTGCTGTGGCCCCTGTCTCTGCTGTGGCGCCTGTCTCTGCTGTGGTGACTGTCTCTGCTGTGGTGCCTGTCTCTGCTGTGGTGCTGTATCTGCTGTGGTGCTGTCTCTGCTGTGGTGACTGTGTCTGCTGTGGTGCTGTCTCTGCTGTGGTGACTGTCTCTGCTGTGGTGACTGTGTCTGCTGTGGTGACTGTCTCTGCTGTGGTGACTGTCTCTGCTGTGGTGACTGTCTCTGCTGTGGTGACTGTCTCTGCTGTGGTGACTGAGTCTGCTGTGGTGACTGTCTCTGCTGTGGTGACTGTCTCTGCTGTGGTGACTGTCTCTGCTGTGGTGACTGTGTCTGCTGTGCTGACTTTCTCTGTCCTGGTGACTGTCTCTGCTGTGGTGACTGTCTCTGCTGTGGTGACTGTCTCTGCTGTGGTGACTGTGTCTGCTGTGGTGCTGTCTCTGCTGTGGTGCTGTCTCTGCTGTGGTGACTGTGTCTGCTGTGGTGACTGTGTCTGCTGTGGTGTCTGTGTCTGCTGTGGTGCTGTCTCTGCTGTGGTGCTGTCTCTGCTGTGGTGCTGTCTCTGCTGTGGTGACTGTCTCTGCTGTGGTGACTGTGTCTGCTGTGGTGCTGTCTCTGCTGTGGTGACTGTCTCTGCTGTGGTGACTGTGTCTGCTGCGGTGACTGTGTCTGCTGTGGTGACTGTGTCTGCTGTGGTGACTGTCTCTGCTGTGGTGACTGTCTCTGCTGTGGTGCTGTCTCTGCTGTGGCACCTGTCTCTGCTGTGGTGCTGTCTCTGCTGTGGTGCTGTCTCTGCTGTGGTGCTGTCTCTGCTGTGGTGACTGTCTCTGCTGTGGTGACTGTCTCTGCTGTGGTGCTGTCTCTGCTGTGGTGACTGTCTCTGCTGTGGTGACTGTCTCTGCTGTGGCTGCTGTCTCTGCTGTGGTGACTGTCTCTGCTGTGGTGACTGTCTCTGCTATGGGACTGTGTCTGCTGTGGTGCTGTCTCTGCTGTGGTGACTGTCTCTGCTGTGGTGACTGTCTCTGCTGTGGTGACTGTCTCTGCTGTGGTGACTGTGTCTGCTGTGGTGACTGTCTCTGCTGTGGTGCTGTCTCTGCTGTGGTGCTGTCTCTGCTGTGGTGACTGTCTCTGCTCTGGTGACTGTGTCTGCTGTGGTGCTGTCTCTGCTGTGGTGACTGTGTCTGCTGTGGTGTCTGTCTCTGCTGTGGTGACTGTCTCTGCTGTGGTGACTGTCTCTGCTGTGGTGACTGTCTCTGCTGTGGTGACTGTCTCTGCTGTGGTGACTGTCTCTGCTGTGGTGACTGTCTCTGCTGTGGTGACTGTCTCTGCTGTGGTGACTGTCTCTGCTGTGGTGACTGTCTCTGCTGTGGTGACTGTCTCTGCTGTGGTGACTGTCTCTGCTGTGGTGCTGTCTCTGCTGTGGTGCTGTCTCTGCTGTGGTGACTGTGTCTGCTGTGGTGACTGTGTCTGCTGTGGTGCTGTCTCTGCTGTGGTGCTGTCTCTGCTGTGGTGACTGTCTCTGCTGTGGTGACTGTGTCTGCTGTGGTGACTGTGTCTGCTGTGGTGCTGTCTCTGCTGTGGTGACTGTCTCTGCTGTGGTGACTGTGTCTGCTCTGGTGACTGTGTCTGCTGTGGTGACTGTGTCTGCTGTGGTGACTGTCTCTGCTGTGGTGACTGTCTCTGCTGTGGTGACTGTCTCTGCTGTGGTGACTGTCTCTGCTGTGGTGACTGTCTCTGCTGTGGTGACTGTCTCTGCTGTGGTGCTGTCTCTGCTGTGGTGACTGTCTCTGCTGTGGTGACTGTCCCTGCTCTGGCGACTGTGTCTGCTCTGGTGACTGTGTCTGCTGTGGTGACTGTGTCTGCTGTGGTGACTGTCTCTGCTGTGGTGCTGTCTCTGCTGTGGCACCTGTCTCTGCTGTGGCGACTGTCTCTGCTGTGGTGACTGTCTCTGCTGTGGTGACTGTCTCTGCTGTGGTGACTGTCTCTGCTGTGGTGACTGTCTCTGCTGTGGTGACTGTGTCCGCTCTGGTGACTGTCTCTGCTGTGGTGACTGTCTCTGCTGTGGTGACTGTCTCTGCTGTGGCGACTGTCTCTGCTGTGGTGCTGTCATTGCTGTAGCGACTGTGTCTGCTCTGGTGAAAGTCTGTGCTGTGGTGACTGTCTCTGCTGTGGTGACTGTCTCTGCTGTGGTGACTGTCTCTGCTGTGGTGACTGTCTCTGCTGTGGTGACTGTCTCTGCTGTGGTGACTGTCTCTGCTGTGGTGACTGTCTCTGCTGTGGTGACTGTCTCTGCTCTGGTGACTGTCTCTGCTGTGGTGACTGTGTCTGCTGTGGTGCTGTCTCTGCTGTGTGACTGTCTCTGCTGTGGTGACTCTCTCTGCTGTGGTGACTGTCTCTGCTGTGGTGACTGTCTCTGCTGTGGTGACTGTCTCTGCTGTGGTGCTGTCTCTGCTGTGGTGACTGTCTCTGCTGTGGTGACTGTCTCTGCTGTGGTGACTGTGTCTGCTGTGGTGACTGTGTCTGCTGTGGTGACTGTCTCTGCTGTGGTGACTGTCTCTGCTGTGGTGACTGTCTCTGCTGTGGTGACTGTCTCTGCTGTGGCACCTGTCTCTGCTGTGGTGACTGTCTCTGCTGTGGTGACTGTCTCTGCTGTGGTGACTGTCTCTGCTGTGGTGACTGTCTCTGCTGTGGTGACTGTCTCTGCTGTGGTGACTGTCTCTGCTGTGGTGACTGTCTCTGCTGTGGTGACTGTCTCTGCTGTGGTGACTGTCTCTGCTGTGGTGACTGTCTCTGCTGTGGTGACTGTGTCTGCTGTGGTGACTGTGTCTGCTGTGGTGACTGTCTCTGCTGTGGTGACTGTGTCTGCTGTGGTGACTGTCTCTGCTGTGGTGACTGTCTCTGCTGTGGTGACTGTCTCTGCTGTGGTGACTGTCTCTGCTGTGGTGACTGTCTCTGCTGTGGTGACTGTCTCTGCTGTGGTGACTGTGTCTGCTGTGGTGACTGTCTCTGCTGTGGTGACTGTGTCTGCTGTGGTGCTGTCTCTGCTGTGGTGCTGTCTCTGCTGTGGTGCTGTCTCTGCTGTGGCACCTGTCTCTGCTGTGGTGACTGTCTCTGCTGTGGTGACTGTCTCTGCTGTGGTGACTGTCTCTGCTGTGGTGACTGTCTCTGCTGTGGTGACTGTCTCTGCTGTGGTGACTGTCTCTGCTGTGGTGACTGTCTCTGCTGTGGTGACTGTCTCTGCTGTGGTGCTGTCTCTGCTGTGGTGACTGTCTCTGCTGTGGTGACTGTGTCTGCTCTGGTGACTGTCTCTGCTGTGGTGACTGTCTCTGCTGTGGTGACTGTCTCTGCTGTGGTGACTGTCTCTGCTGTGGTGACTGTCTCTGCTGTGGTGACTGTCTCTGCTGTGGTGACTGTCTCTGCTGTGGTGACTGTCTCTGCTGTGGTGACTGTCTCTGCTGTGGTGACTGTCTCTGCTGTGGTGACTGTCTCTGCTGTGGTGACTGTCTCTGCTCTGGTGACTGTCTCTGCTGTGGTGCTGTCTCTGCTGTGGTGACTGTCTCTGCTGTGGTGACTGTCTCTGCTGTGGTGACTGTCTCTGCTGTGGTGACTGTCTCTGCTGTGGTGACTGTCTCTGCTGTGGTGACTGTGTCTGCTGTGGTGACTGTCTCTGCTGTGGTGACTGTCTCTGCTGTGGTGACTGTCTCTGCTGTGGTGACTGTCTCTGCTGTGGTGACTGTCTCTGCTGTGGTGACTGTCTCTGCTGTGGTGACTGTCTCTGCTGTGGTGACTGTCTCTGCTGTGGTGACTGTCTCTGCTGTGGTGACTGTCTCTGCTGTGGTGACTGTCTCTGCTGTGGTGACTGTCTCTGCTGTGGTGACTGTCTCTGCTGTGGTGACTGTCTCTGCTGTGGTGACTGTCTCTGCTGTGGTGACTGTCTCTGCTGTGGTGACTGTCTCTGCTGTGGTGACTGTCTCTGCTGTGGTGCTGTCTCTGCTGTGGTGACTGTCTCTGCTGTGGTGACTGTCTCTGCTGTGGTGACTGTCTCTGCTGTGGTGACTGTCTCTGCTGTGGTGACTGTCTCTGCTGTGGTGACTGTCTCTGCTGTGGTGACTGTCTCTGCTGTGGTGACTGTCTCTGCTGTGGTGACTGTGTCTGCTCTGGTGACTGTCTCTGCTGTGGTGCTGTCTCTGCTGTGGTGACTGTCTCTGCTGTGGTGACTGTCTCTGCTGTGGTGACTGTCTCTGCTGTGGTGACTGTCTCTGCTGTGGTGACTGTCTCTGCTGTGGTGCTGTCTCTGCTGTGGTGACTGTCTCTGCTCTGGTGACTGTCTCTGCTGTGGTGCTGTCTCTGCTGTGGTGACTGTCTCTGCTGTGGTGACTGTCTCTGCTGTGGTGACTGTCTCTGCTGTGGTGCCTGTCTCTGCTGTGGTGACTGTCTCTGCTGTGGTGACTGTCTCTGCTGTGGTGACTGTCTCTGCTGTGGTGACTGTCTCTGCTGTGGTGACTGTCTCTGCTGTGGTGACTGTCTCTGCTGTGGTGACTGTCTCTGCTGTGGTGACTGTCTCTGCTGTGGTGACTGTCTCTGCTGTGGTGACTGTCTCTGCTGTGGTGACTGTGCTCTGCTGTGGTGACTGTGTCTGCTGTGGTGACTGTCTCTGCTGTGGTGACTGTCTCTGCTGTGGTGCTGTCTCTGCTGTGGTGACTGTCTCTGCTGTGGTGACTGTCTCTGCTGTGGTGACTGTCTCTGCTGTGGTGACTGTCTCTGCTGTGGTGACTGTCTCTGCTGTGGTGACTGTCTCTGCTGTGGTGACTGTCTCTGCTGTGGTGACTGTCTCTGCTGTGGTGACTGTCTCTGCTGTGGTGACTGTCTCTGCTGTGGTGACTGTCTCTGCTGTGGTGACTGTGTCTGCTGTGGTGACTGTGTCTGCTGTGGTGCTGTCTCTGCTGTGGTGACTGTCTCTGCTGTGGTGACTGTCTCTGCTGTGGTGACTGTCTCTGCTGTGGTGACTGTCTCTGCTGTGGTGACTGTGTCTGCTGTGGTGACTGTCTCTGCTGTGGTGACTGTCTCTGCTGTGGTGACTGTCTCTGCTGTGGTGACTGTGTCTGCTGTGGTGACTGTGTCTGCTGTGGTGACTGTCTCTGCTGTGGTGACTGTGTCTGCTGTGGTGACTGTGTCTGCTGTGGTGACTGTCTCTGCTGTGGTGACTGTGTCTGCTGTGGTGCTGTCTCTGCTGTGGTGACTGTCTCTGCTGTGGTGACTGTGTCTGCTGTGGTGACTGTCTCTGCTGTGGTGACTGTTTCTTCTGTGGTGACTGTCTCTGCTGTGGTGACTGTGTCTGCTCTGGTGACTGTCTCTGCTGTGGTGCACTGTCTCTGCTGTGGTGACTGTCTCTGCTGTGGTGCTGTCTCTGCTGTGGTGACTGTCTCTGCTGTGGTGACTGTCTCTGCTGTGGTGACTGTCTCTGCTGTGGTGACTGTCTCTGCTCTGGTGACTGTCTCTGCTGTGGTGACTGTGCTCTGCTGTGGTGACTGTCTCTGCTGCTGGTGACTGTGTCTGCTGTGGTGACTGTGTCTGCTGTGGTGCTGTCTCTGCTGTGGTGCCTGTCTCTGCTGTGGTGCCTGTCTCTGCTGTGGTGACTGTGGCTGCTGTGGTGCTGTCTCTGCTGTGGTGCTGTCTCTGCTGTGGTGCTGTCTCTGCTGTGGTGACTGTGTCTGCTGTGGTGACTGTCTCTGCTATGGCACCTGTCTCTGCTGTGGTGCTGTCTCTGCTGTGGTGACTGTCTCTGCTGTGGTGACTGTCTCTGCTGTGGTGACTGTGTCTGCTGTGGTGACTGTCTCTGCTGTGGTGACTGTCTCTGCTGTGGTGACTGTCTCTGCTGTGGTGACTGTCTCTGCTGTGGTGACTGTCTCTGCTGTGGTGATTGTCCCTGCTGTGGTGACTGTCTCTGCTGTGGTGACTGTCTCTGCTGTGGTGACTGTCTCTGCTGTGGTGACTGTCTCTGCTGTGGTGACTGTCTCTGCTGTGGTGACTGTCTCTGCTGTGGTGACTGTGTCTGCTGTGGTGACTGTGTCTGCTGTGGTGACTGTCTCTGCTGTGGTGACTGTGTCTGCTGTGGTGACTGTCTCTGCTGTGGTGCTGTCTCTGCTGTGGTGACTGTCTCTGCTGTGGTGACTGTCTCTGCTGTGGTGCTGTCTCTGCTGTGGTGCTGTCTCTGCTGTGGTGACTGTCTCTGCTGTGGTGACTGTCTCTGCTGTGGTGCTGTCTCTGCTGTGGTGCCTGTCTCTGCTGTGGTGACTGTCTCTGCTCTGGTGACTGTCTCTGCTGTGGTGACTGTCTCTGCTGTGGTGCTGTCTCTGCTGTGGTGCTGTCTCTGCTGTGGTGACTGTCTCTGCTGTGGTGCTGTCTCTGCTGTGGTGACTGTCTCTGCTGTGGTGACTGTCTCTGCTGTGGTGACTGTCTCTGCTGTGGTGACTGTCTCTGCTGTGGTGACTGTCTCTGCTGTGGTGACTGTCTCTGCTGTGGTGACTGTCTCTGCTGTGGTGCTGTCTCTGCTGTGGTGACTGTGTCTGCTGTGGTGCTGTCTCTGCTGTGGTGACTGTCTCTGCTGTGGTGACTGTCTCTGCTGTGGTGACTGTCTCTGCTGTGGTGACTGTCTCTGCTGTGGTGACTGTCTCTGCTGTGGTGACTGTCTCTGCTGTGGTGACTGTGTCTGCTGTGGTGACTGTGTCTGCTGTGGTGACTGTCTCTGCTGTGGTGACTGTCTCTGCTGTGGTGACTGTCTCTGCTGTGGTGACTGTCTCTGCTGTGGTGACTGTGTCTGCTGTGGTGACTGTCTCTGCTGTGGTGCTGTCTCTGCTGTGGTGACTGTCTCTGCTGTGATGATTGTGTCTGCTGTGATGACTGTGTCTGCTGTGGTGACTGTTCTCTGCTGTGGCGACTGTCTCTGCTGTGGCGACTGTCTCTGCTGTGGTGACTGTGTCTGCTGTGGTGACTGTCTCTGCTGTGGTGACTGTCTCTGCTGTGGTGACTGTCTCTGCTGTGGTGACTGTCTCTGCTGTGGTGACTGTGTCTGCTGTGGTGACTGTCTCTGCTGTGGTGACTGTGTCTGCTGTGGTGACTGTCTCTGCTGTGGTGACTGTCTCTGCTGTGGTGACTGTCTCTGCTATGGCAACTGTTTCGGCGATGGTGCTTGTCTGCTGTGGCACCTGTCTCTGCTGTGGTGAGTGTGTCTGCTCTGGTGACTGTGTCTGCTGTGGTGCTGTCTCTGCTGTGGCGACTGTGTCTGCTGTGGTGCTTTCTCTGCTGTGGCACCTGTCTCAGCTGTGGTGACTGTCTCTGCTGTGGTGACTGTCTCTGCTGTGGTGACTGTCTCTGCTGTGGTGACTGTCTCTGCTCTGGTGACTGACTCTGCTGTGGTGACTGACTCTGCTGTGGTGACTGTCTCTGCTCTGGTGACTGTCTCTGCTCTGGTGACTGTGTCTGCTGTGGTGACTGTGTCTGCTGTGGTGCTGTCTCTGCTGTGGTGCTGTCTCTGCTGTGGTGACTGTGTCTGATGTGGTGACTGTGTCTGCTGTGGTGACTGTGTCTGCTGTGGTGCTGTCTCTGCTGTGGTGCTGTCTCTGCTGTGGTGCTGTCTCTGCTGTGGCGCCTGTCTCTGCTGTGGTGCTGTCTCTGCTGTGGTGCTGTCTCTGCTGTGGCGCCTGTCTCTGCTGTGGTGCCTGTCTCTGCTGTGGCGCCTGTCTCTGCTGTGGTGACTGTCTCTGCTGTGGCGACTGTCTCTGCTGTGGCGACTGTCTCTGCTGTGGCGACTGTCTCTGCTGTGGTGACTGTCTCTGCTGTGGTGATTGTCTCTGCTGTGGTGACTGTCTCTGCTGTGGTGACTGTCTCTGCTGTGGTGAATGTGTCTGCTGTGGTGACTGTCTCTGCTGTGGTGACTGTCTCTGCTGTGGTGACTGTGTCTGCTGTGGTGACTGTCTCTGCTGTGGTGACTGTCTCTGCTGTGGTGACTGTGTCTGCTGTGGTGCTGTTTTTGCTGTGGTGACTTTCTCTGCAGTGGTGACTGTGTCTGCTGTGGTGACTGTGTCTGCTGTGGTGCTGTCTCTGCTGTGGTGACTGTGTCTGCTGTGGTGACTGTGTCTGCTGTGGTGACTGTGTCTGCTCTGGTGCTGTCTCTGCTGTGGTGCTGTCTCTGCTGTGGTGACTGTCTCTGCTGTGGTGACTGTCTCTGCTGTGGTGACTGTCTCTGCTGTGGTGACTGTCTCTGCTGTGGTGACTGTGTCTGCTCTGGTGACTGTGTCTGCTGTGGTGCTGTCTCTGCTATGGCACCTGTCTCTGCTGTGGTGACTGTCTCTGCTGTGGTGCTGTCTCTGCTGTGGTGCTGTCTCTGCTGTGGTGCTGTCTCTGCTGTGGTGCTGTCTCTGCTGTGGTGCTGTCTCTGCTGTGGTGCTGTCTCTGCTGTGGTGACTGTCTCTGCTCTGGTGACTGTCTCTGCTGTGGTGACTGTCTCTGCTGTGGTGACTGTGTCTGCTGTGGTGACTGTCTCTGCTATGGCACCTGTCTCTGCTGTGGCACCTGTCTCTGCTGTGGTGACTGTCTCTGCTGTGGTGACTGTCTCTGCTGTGGTGACTGTCTCTGCTGTGGTGACTGTCTCTGCTGTGGTGACTGTCTCTGCTGTGGTGACTGTCTCTGCTGTGGTGACTGTCTCTGCTGTGGTGACTGTCTCTGCTGTGGTGACTGTCTCTGCTGTGGTGACTGTCTCTGCTGTGGTGCTGTCTCTGCTGTGGTGACTGTCTCTGCTGTGGTGACTGTCTCTGCTGTGGTGACTGTCTCTGCTGTGGTGACTGTCTCTGCTGTGGTGACTGTCTCTGCTGTGGTGACTGTCTCTGCTGTGGTGACTGTCTCTGCTGTGGTGACTGTCTCTGCTGTGGTGACTGTGTCTGCTGTGGTGACTGTCTCTGCTGTGGTGCTGTCTCTGCTGTGGTGACTGTCTCTGCTGTGGTGACTGTCTCTGCTGTGGTGACTGTCTCTGCTGTGGTGACTGTCTCTGCTGTGGTGACTGTCTCTGCTGTGGTGCTGTCTCTGCTGTGGTGACTGTGTCTGCTGTGGTGACTGTGTCTGCTCTGGTGACTGTCTCTGCTGTGGTGCTGTCTCTGCTGTGGTGACTGTGTCTGCTCTGGTGACTGTGTCTGCTGTAGTGCTGTCTCTGCTGTGGTGCTGTCTCTGCTGTGGTGCTGTCTCTGCTGTGGTGCTGTCTCTGCTGTGGTGACTGTGTCTGCTGTGGTGTCTGTGTCTGCTGTGGTGCTGTCTCTGCTGTGGTGACTGTGTCTGCTGTGGTGACTGTGTCTGCTATGGCACCTGTCTCTGCTGTGGCACCTTTCTCTACTATGGCACCTGTCTCTGCTGTGGTGCTGTCTGTGCTGTGGCGCCTGTCACTGCTGTGGTGACTGTCTCTGCTGTGGTGACTGTCTGTGCTATGGCACCTGTCTCTGCGATGGTACTGTCTCTGCGATGGTGCTGTCTCTGCCGTGGCGCCTGTCTCTGCTGTGGTGACTGTCTCTGCTGTGGTGACTGTCTCTGCTCTGGCGACTGTGTCTGCTCTGGTGACTGTCTCTGCTGTGGTGCTGTCTCTGCTGTGGTGACTGTGTCTGCTGTGGTGACTGTGTCTGCTATGGCACCTGTCTCTGCGATGTTGCTGTCTCTGCTGTGGCACCTGTCGCTGCTGTTGTGACTGTCTCTGCTGTGGTGACTGTGTCTGCTGTGGTGACTGACTCTGCTTTGGTGCTGTCTCTGCTGTGGTGCTGTCTCTGCTGTGGTGAATGTCTCTGCTGTGGTGACTGTGTTTGCTGTGCTGCTGTCTCTGCTGTGGTGACTGTCTCTGCTGTGGTGACTGTCTCTGCTCGGGTGACTGTCTCTGCTCTGGTGACTGTGTCTGCTCTGGTGAAAGTCTCTGCTCTGGTGCTGTCACTGATGTGGTGACTGTGTCTGCTCTGGTGACTGTGTCTGCTGTAGTGCTGTCTCTGCTGTGGTGCTGTCTCTGCTGTGGTGCTGTCTCTGCTGTGGTGCTGTCTCTGCTGTGGTGACTGTGTCTGCTGTGGTGTCTGTGTCTGCTGTGGTGCTGTCTCTGCTGTGGTGACTGTGTCTGCTGTGGTGACTGTGTCTGCTCTGGCGACTCTGTCTGCTGTGGTGCTGTCTCTGCTGTGGTGACCGTGTCTGCTGTGGTGACTGTGTCTGCTATGGCACCTGTCTCTGCTATGGCACCTTTCTCTACTATGGCACCTGTCTCTGCTGTGGTGCTGTGTCTGCTATGGTGACTTTCTCTGCTGTGGTGACTGTCTCTGCTGTGGTGACTGTCTCTGCTGTGGTGACTGTCTCTGCTATGGCACCCGTCTCTGCGATGGTGCTGTCTGTGCTGTGGCGCCTGTCTCTGCTGTGGTGACTGTCTCTGCTGTGGTAACTGTCTGTGCTATGGCACCTGTCTCTGCGATGGTGCTGTCTCTGCGATGGTGCTGTCTCTGCCGTGGCGCCTGTCTCTGCTGTGGTGACTGTCTCTGCTGTGGTGACTGTCTCTGCTGTGGTGACTGTCTCTGCTCTGGCGACTGTGTCTGCTCTGGTGACTGTCTCTGCTGTGGTGCTGTCTCTGCTGTGGTGACTGTGTCTGCTGTGGTGACTGTGTCTGCTATGGCACCTGTCTCTGCTGTGGTGACTGTCTCTGCTGTGGTGACTGTCTCTGCTGTGGTGACTGTGTCTGCTGTGGTGACTGTCTCTGCTGTGGTGACTGTCTCTGCTGTGGTGACTGTCTCTGCTGTGGTGACTGTGTCTGCTGTGGTGACTGTCTCTGCTGTGGTGACTGTCTCTGCTGTGGTGACTGTCTCTGCTGTGGTGCTGTCTCTGCTGTGGTGACTGTCTCTGCTGTGGTGACTGTGTCTGCTGTGGTGACTGTCTCTGCTGTGGTGACTGTGTCTGCTGTGGTGACTGTGTCTGCTCTGGTGACTGTCTCTGCTGTGGTGACTGTCTCTGCTGTGGTGACTGTCTCTGCTGTGGTGCTGTCTCTGCTGTGGTGACTGTCTCTGCTGTGGTGCCTGTCTCTGCTGTGGTGACTGTCTCTGCTGTGGTGACTGTCTCTGCTGTGGTGACTGTCTCTGCTGTGGTGACTGTCTCTGCTGTGGTGACTGTCTCTGCTGTGGTGACTGTGTCTGCTCTGGTGACTGTCTCTGCTGTGGTGCTGTCTCTGCTGTGGTGACTGTCTCTGCTGTGGTGCTGTCTCTGCTGTGGCACCTGTCTCAGCTGTGGTGACTGTCTCTGCTGTGGTGACTGTCTCTGCTGTGGTGACTGTCTCTGCTCTGGTGACTGACTCTGCTGTGGTGACTGACTCTGCTGTGGTGACTGTCTCTGCTCTGGTGACTGTCTCTGCTCTGGTGACTGTGTCTGCTGTGGTGACTGTGTCTGCTGTGGTGCTGTCTCTGCTGTGGTGCTGTCTCTGCTGTGGTGACTGTGTCTGATGTGGTGACTGTGTCTGCTGTGGTGACTGTGTCTGCTGCGGTGCTGTCTCTGCTGTGGTGCTGTCTCTGCTGTGGTGCTATCTCTGCTGTGGTGACTGTGTCTGCTGTGGTGCTGTGTCTGCTGTGGTGCTGTCTCTGCAGTGGTGACTGTCTCTGCTGTGGTGACTGTGTCTGCTCTGGTGACTGTGTCTGCTCTGGTGACTGTGTCTGCTGTGGTGCTGTCTCTGCTGTGGCGCCTGTCTCTGCTGTGGCGCCTGTCTCTGCTATGGTGCTGTCTCTGCTGTGGCGCCTGTCTCTGCTGTGGCACCTGTCTCTGCTGTGGAGCCTGTCTCTGCTGTGGCGACTGTCTCTGCTGTGGCGACTGTTTCTGCTGTGGCGACTGTCTCTGCTGTGGTGACTGTCTCTGCTGTGGTGATTGTCTCTGCTGTGGTGACTGTCTCTGCTGTGGTGACTGTCGCTGCTGTGGTGACTGTCTCTGCTTTGGTGACTGTCTCTGCTGTGGTGACTGTCTCTGCTGTGGTGACTGACTCTGCTGTGGTGACTGACTCTGCTGTGGTGACTGACTCTGCTGTGGTGACTGTGCCTGCTGTGGTGACTGTCTCTGCTCTGGTGACTGTGTCTGCTGTGGTGACTGTCTCTGCTGTGGTGACTGTCTCTGCTGTGGTGACTGTCTCTTCTATGGCACCTGTCTCTGCAAGTGTGCTGTCTGTTCTGTGGCGCCTGTCTCTGCTGTGGTGACTGCCTCTGCTGTGGTGACTGTCTCTGCTATGGCACCAGTCTCTGCGATGGTGCTGTCTCTGCGATGGTGCACTATCTGCCGTGGCGCCTGTCTCTGCTGTGGTGACTGTCTCTGCTGTGGTGACTGTCTCTGCTGTGGTGACTGTGTCTGCTATGGTGAAAGTCTCTGCTGTGGTACTGTGTCTGCTGTGGTGACTGTGTCTGCTGTGGTGACTGTCTCTGCTGTGGTGACTGTCTCTGCTGTGGTGACTGTCTCTGCTGTGGTGCTGTCTCTGCTGTGGGACCTGTCTCTGCTGTGGTGCAGTCTCTGCTCCTGGTGACTGTCTCTGCTGTGGTGACTGTGTCTGCTGCGGTGACTGTGTCTGCTGTGTTGCTGTCTCTGCTGTGGTAACTGTGCCTGCTGTGGTGACTGTGGCTGCTCTGGTGCTGTCTCTGCTGTGGTGCTGTCTCTGCTGTGGTGACTGTCTCTGCTGTGGTGACTGTCTCTGCTGTGGTGACTGTCTCTGCTGTGGTGACTGTCTCTGCTGTGGTGACTGTCTCTGCTGTGGTGACTGTCTCTGCTGTGGTGACTGTCTCTGCTGTGGTGACTGTCTCTGCTGTGGTGACTGTCTCTGCTGTGGTGACTGTCTCTGCTGTGGTGACTGTCTCTGCTGTGGTGACTGTCTCTGCTGTGGTGACTGTCTCTGCTGTGGTGACTGTCTCTGCTCTGGTGACTGTCTCTGCTGTGGTGACTGTGTCTGCTGTGGTGCTGTCTCTGCTGTGGTGCTGTCTCTGCTGTGGTGACTGTCTCTGCTGTGGTGACTGTGTCTGCTGTGGTGCTGTGTCTGCTGTGGTGACTGTCTCTGCTGTGGTGACTGTCTCTGCTCTGGTGACTGTGTCTGCTCTGGTGACTGTGTCTGCTCTGGTGACTGTCTCTGCTGTGGTGCTGTCTCTGCTGTGGTGCTGTCTCTGCTGTGGTGACTGTCTCTGCTGTGGTGACTGTGTCTGCTGTGGTGACTGTCTCTGCTGTGGTGACTGTCTCTGCTGTGGTGACTGTCTCTGCTGTGGTGAATGAGTCTGCTGTGGTGACTGTGTCTGCTGTGGTGACTGTCTCTGCTGTGGTGACTGTCTCTGCTCTGGTGACTGTCTCTGCTCTGGTGACTGTGTCTGCTCTGGTGACTGTCTCTGCTGTGGTGACTGTCTCTGCTGTGGTGACTGTCTCTGCTGTGGTGCTGTCTCTGCTGTGGTGCTGTCTCTGCTGTGGTGACTGTCTCTGCTGTGGTGACTGTCTCTGCTGTGGGACTGTCTCTGCTGTGGTGACTGTCTCTGCTGTGGTGACTGTCTCTGCTGTGGTGACTGTCTCTTCTGTGGTGACTGAGTCTGCTGTGGTGACTGAGTCTGCTGTGGTGAATGTCTCTGCTGTGGTGCTGTCTCTGCTGTGGTGACTGTCTCTGCTGTGGTGACTGTCTCTGCTGTGGTGACTGTCTCTGCTGTGGTGGCTGTCTCTGCTGTGGTGACTGTCTCTGCTGTGGTGACTGTGTCTGCTGTGGTGACTGTCTCTGCTGTGGTGACTGTCTCTGCTGTGTGCTGTCTCTGCTGTGGTGACTGTCTCTGCTGTGGTGACTGTCTCTGCTGTGGTGACTGTCTCTGCTGTGGTGACTGTCTCTGCTGTGGTGACTGTCTCTGCTGTGGTGACTGTCTCTGCTCTGGTGCTGTCTCTGCTGTGGTGACTGTCTCTGCTGTGGTGACTGTGTCTGCTGTGGTGACTGTCTCTGCTGTGGTGACTGTCTCTGCTGTGGTGACTGTGTCTGCTAAGGTGACTGTCTCTGCTGTGGTGCTGTCTCTGCTGTGGTGACTGTCTCTGCTGTGGTGCTGTCTCTGCTGTGGTGACTGTCTCTGCTGTGGTGACTGTGTCTGCTGTGGTGACTGTCTCTGCTGTGGTGACTGTGTCTGCTGTGGTGACTGTCTCTGCTGTGGTGACTGTCTCTGCTGTGGTGACTGTGTCTGCTGTGGTGACTGTCTCTGCTGTGGTGACTGTCTCTGCTGTGGTGACTGTCTCTGCTGTGGTGACTGTCTCTGCTGTGGTGACTGTCTCTGCTGTGGTGAATTTGTCTGCTGTGGTGACTGTGTCTGCTGTGGTGACTGTCTCTGCTGTGGTGACTGTGTCTTCTGTGGTGACTGTGTCTGCTGTGGTGACTGTCTCTGCTGTGGTGACTGTGTCTGCTGTGGTGACTGTCTCTGCTGTGGTGCTGTCTCTGCTGTGGAGACTGTCTCTGCTGTGGTGACTGTCTCTGCTGTGGTGACTGTCTCTGCTGTGGTGACTGTGTCTGCTGTGGTGACTGTGTCTGCTGTGGTGACTGTGTCTGCTGTGGTGACTGTGTCTGCTCTGATGACTGTCTCTGCTGTGGAGCTGTCTCTGCTGTGGTGACTGTGTCTGCTGTGGTGCTGTCTCTGCTATGGCACCTGTCTCTGCGATGGTACTGTTTCTGCTGTGGCACCTGTCTCTGCTGTGGTCACTGTCTCTGCTGTGGTGACTGTCTCTGCTTTGGTGCTGTCTCTTCTGTGGTGAATGTCTCTGCTGTGGTGACTGTGTTTGCTGTGCTGCTGTCTCTGCTGTGGTGACTGTGTCAGCTGTGGTGCTGTCTCTGCTATGGCACCTGTGTCTGCAATGGTACCTGTGTCTGCTGTGGTGACTGTCTCTGCTGTGGTGACTGTCTCTGCTGTGGTGACTGTGTCTGCTGTGGTGACTGTGTCTGCTATGGTGACTGTCTCTGCTGTGGTACTGTGTCTGCTGTGGTGACTGTGTCTGCTGTGGTGACTGTGTCTGCTGTGGTGACTGTGTCTGCTATGGCACCTGTTTGTGCGATGGTGCTGTCTCTGCTGTGGCACCTGTCTCTGCTGTGGTGACTGTGTCTGCTGTGGTGACTGTGTCTGCTGTGGTGACTGTGTCTGCTGTGGTGACTGTCTCTGCTGTGGTGCTGTCTCTGCTGTGGTGCTGTCTCTGCTGTGGTGCTGTCTCTGCTGTGGTGACTGTCTCTGCTGTGGTGACTGTCTCTGCTGTGGTGACTGTCTCTGCTGCGGTGACTGTGTCTGCTATGGTGAAAGTCTCTGCTGTGGTACTGTGTCTGCTGTGGTGACTGTGTCTGCTGTGGTGACTGTGTCTGCTGTGGTGACTGTGTCTGCTATGGCACCTGTTTCTGCGATGGTGCTGTCTCTGCTGTGGCACCTGTCTCTGCTGTGGTGACTGTGTCTGCTGTGGTGACTGTGTCTGCTGTGGTGACTGTGTCTACTGTGGTGACTGTCTCTGCTTTGGTGCTGTCTC
Organism: Carcharodon carcharias; assembly: GCF_017639515.1. Lineage (NCBI taxonomy): Eukaryota > Metazoa > Chordata > Chondrichthyes > Lamniformes > Lamnidae > Carcharodon > Carcharodon carcharias. The sequence continues at coordinate 1,376,851 of NC_054473.1, forward strand.
TGCTGTGGTGCTGTCTCTGCTGTGGTGCTGTCTCTGCTGTGGTGAGTGTGTCTGCTCTGGTGACTGTGTCTGCTGTGGTGCTGTCTCTGCTGTGGCGACTGTGTCTCTGTGGTGCTTTCTCTGCTGTGGCACCTGTCTCTGCTGTGGTGACTGTCTCTGCTGTGGTGACTGTCTCTGCTCTGGTGACTGTCTCTGCTCTGGTGACTGTCTCTGCTGTGGTGACTGTCTCTGCTGTGGTGACTGTTTCTGCTGTGGTGCTGTCTCTGCTGTGGTGCTGTCTCTGCTGTGGTGACTGTGTCTGATGTGGTGACTGTGTCTGCTGTGGTGACTGTGTCTGCTGTGGTGCTGTCTCTGCTGTGGTGCTGTCTCTGCTGTGGTGCTATCTCTGCTGTGGTGACTGTGTCTGCTGTGGTGCTGTGTCTGCTGTGGTGCTGTCTCTGCAGTGGTGACTGTCTCTGCTGTGGTGACTGTGTCTGCTCTGGTGACTGTGTCTGCTCTGGTGACTGTGTCTGCTGTGGTGCTGTCTCTGCTGTGGTGCTGTCTCTGCTGTGGTGCTGTCTCTGCTGTGGCGCCTGTCTCTGCTGTGGCGCCTGTCTCTGCTATGGTGCTGTCTCTGCTGTGGTGCTGTCTCTGCTGTGGCGCCTGTCTCTGCTGTGGCGCCTGTCTCTGTTGTGGCGCCTGTCTCTGCTGTGGCGACTGTCTCTGTTATGGTGACTGTCTCTGCTGTGGTGACTGTCTCTGCTGTGGTGACTGTCTCTGCTGTGGTGACTGTCTCTGCTGTGGTGACTGTCGCTGCTGTGGTGACTGTCTATGCTGTGGTGACTCTCTCTGCTGTGGTGACTGTCTCTGCTGTGGTGACTGACTCTGCTGTGGTGACTGACTCTGCTGTGGTGACTGTGTCTGCTGTGGTGACTGTCTCTGCTCTGGTGACTGTCTCTGCTGTGGTGACTGTGTCTGCTGTGGTGCTGTCTCTGCTGTGGTGACTGTGTCTGATGTGGTGACTGTGTCTGCTGTGGTGACTGTGTCTGCTGTGGTGCTGTCTCTGATGTGGTGCTGTCTCTGCTGTGGTGCTATCTCTGCTGTGGTGACTGTGTCAGCTGTGGTGCTGTGTCTGCTGTGGTGCTGTCTCTGCAGTGGTGACTGTCTCTGCTCTGGTGACTGTGTCTGCTCTGGTGACTGTGTCTGCTCTGGTGACTGTCTCTGCTGTGGTGCTGTCTCTGCTGTGGTGCTGTCTCTGCTGTGGTGCTGTCTCTGCTGTGGCA
>NC_054473.1:1393607-1396107 GCF_017639515.1 Carcharodon carcharias
CTAACCCTAACCCTAACCCTAACCCTAACCCTAACCCTAACCCTAACCCTAACCCTAACCCTAACCCTAACCCTAACCCTAACCCTAACCCTAACCCTAACCCTAACCCTAACCCTAACCCTAACCCTAACCCTAACCCTAACCCTAACCCTAACCCTAACCCTAACCCTAACCCTAACCCTAACCCTAACCCTAAACCCTAACCCTAACCCTAACCCTAACCCTAACCCTAACCCTAACCCTAACCCTAACCCTAACCCTAACCCTAACCCTAACCCTAACCCTAACCCTAACCCTAACCCTAACCCTAACCCTAACCCTAACCCTAACCCTAACCCTAACCCTAACCCTAACCCTAACCCTAACCCTAACCCTAACCCTAACCCTAACCCTAACCCTAACCCTAACCCTAACCCTAACCCTAACCCTAACCCTAACCCTAACCCTAACCCTAACCCTAACCCTAACCCTAACCCTAACCCTAACCCTAACCCTAACCCTAACCCTAACCCTAACCCTAACCCTAACCCTAACCCTAACCCTAACCCTAACCCTAACCCTAACCCTAACCCTAACCCTAACCCTAACCCTAACCCTAACCCTAACCCTAACCCTAACCCTAACCCTAACCCTAACCCTAACCCTAACCCTAACCCTAACCCTAACCCTAACCCTAACCCTAACCCTAACCCTAACCCTAACCCTAACCCTAACCCTAACCCTAACCCTAACCCTAACCCTAACCCTAACCCTAACCCTAACCCTAACCCTAACCCTAACCCTAACCCTAACCCTAACCCTAACCCTAACCCTAACCCTAACCCTAACCCTAACCCTAACCCTAACCCTAACCCTAACCCTAACCCTAACCCTAACCCTAACCCTAACCCTAACCCTAACCCTAACCCTAACCCTAACCCTAACCCTAACCCTAACCCTAACCCTAACCCTAACCCTAACCCTAACCCTAACCCTAACCCTAACCCTAACCCTAACCCTAACCCTAACCCTAACCCTAACCCTAACCCTAACCCTAACCCTAACCCTAACCCTAACCCTAACCCTAACCCTAACCCTAACCCTAACCCTAACCCTAACCCTAACCCTAACCCTAACCCTAACCCTAACCCTAACCCTAACCCTAACCCTAACCCTAACCCTAACCCTAACCCTAACCCTAACCCTAACCCTAACCCTAACCCTAACCCTAACCCTAACCCTAACCCTAACCCTAACCCTAACCCTAACCCTAACCCTAACCCTAACCCTAACCCTAACCCTAACCCTAACCCTAACCCTAACCCTAACCCTAACCCTAACCCTAACCCAACCCTAACCCTAACCCTAACCCTAACCCTAACCCTAACCCTAACCCTAACCCTAACCCCTAACCCTAACCCTAACCCTAACCCTAACCCTAACCCTAACCCTAACCCTAACCCTAACCCTAACCCTAACCCTAACCCTAACCCTAACCCTAACCCTAACCCTAACCCTAACCCTAACCCTAACCCTAACCCTAACCCTAACCCTAACCCTAACCCTAACCCTAACCCTAACCCTAACCCTAACCCTAACCCTAACCCTAACCCTAACCCTAACCCTAACCCTAACCCTAACCCTAACCCTAACCCTAACCCTAACCCTAACCCTAACCCTAACCCTAACCCTAACCCTAACCCTAACCCTAACCCTAACCCTAACCCTAACCCTAACCCTAACCCTAACCCTAACCCTAACCCTAACCCTAACCCTAACCCTAACCCTAACCCTAACCCTAACCCTAACCCTAACCCTAACCCTAACCCTAACCCTAACCCTAACCCTAACCCTAACCCTAACCCTAACCCTAACCCTAACCCTAACCCTAACCCTAACCCTAACCCTAACCCTAACCCTAACCCTAACCCTAACCCTAACCCTAACCCTAACCCTAACCCTAACCCTAACCCTAACCCTAACCCTAACCCTAACCCTAACCCTAACCCTAACCCTAACCCTAACCCTAACCCTAACCCTAACCCTAACCCTAACCCTAACCCTAACCCTAACCCTAACCCTAACCCTAACCCTAACCCTAACCCTAACCCTAACCCTAACCCTAACCCTAACCCTAACCCTAACCCTAACCCTAACCCTAACCCTAACCCTAACCCTAACCCTAACCCTAACCCTAACCCTAACCCTAACCCTAACCCTAACCCTAACCCTAACCCTAACCCTAACCCTAACCCTAACCCTAACCCTAACCCTAACCCTAACCCTAACCCTAACCCTAACCCTAACCCTAACCCTAACCCTAACCCTAACCCTAACCCTAACCCTAACCCTAACCCTAACCCTAACCCTAACCCTAACCCTAACCCTAACCCTAACCCTAACCCTAACCCTAACCCTAACCCTAACCCTAACCCTAACCCTAACCCTAACCCTAACCCTAACCCTAACCCTAACCCTAACCCTAACCCTAACCCTAACCCTAACCCTAACCCTAACCCTA
>NC_054473.1:1411107-1413607 GCF_017639515.1 Carcharodon carcharias
ACCCTAACCCTAACCCTAACCCTAACCCTAACCCTAACCCTAACCCTAACCCTAACCCTAACCCTAACCCTAACCCTAACCCTAACCCTAACCCTAACCCTAACCCTAACCCTAACCCTAACCCTAACCCTAACCCTAACCCTAACCCTAACCCTAACCCTAACCCTAACCCTAACCCTAACCCTAACCCTAACCCTAACCCTAACCCTAACCCTAACCCTAACCCTAACCCTAACCCTAACCCTAACCCTAACCCTAACCCTAACCCTAACCCTAACCCTAACCTAACCCTAACCCTAACCCTAACCCTAACCCTAACCCTAACCCTAACCCTAACCCTAACCCTAACCCTAACCCTAACCCTAACCCTAACCCTAACCCTAACCCTAACCCTAACCCTAACCCTAACCCTAACCCTAACCCTAACCCTAACCCTAACCCTAACCCTAACCCTAACCCTAACCCTAACCCTAACCCTAACCCTAACCCTAACCCTAACCCTAACCCTAACCCTAACCCTAACCCTAACCCTAACCCTAACCCTAACCCTAACCCTAACCCTAACCCTAACCCTAACCCTAACCCTAACCCTAACCCTAACCCTAACCCTAACCCTAACCCTAACCCTAACCCTAACCCTAACCCTAACCCTAACCCTAACCCTAACCCTAACCCTAACCCTAACCCTAACCCTAACAACCCTAACCCTAACCCTAACCCTAACCCTAACCCTAACCCTAACCCTAACCCTAACCCTAACCCTAACCCTAACCCTAACCCTAACCCTAACCCTAACCCTAACCCTAACCCTAACCCTAACCCTAACCCTAACCCTAACCCTAACCCTAACCCTAACCCTAACCCTAACCCTAACCCTAACCCTAACCCTAACCCTAACCCTAACAACCCTAACCCTAACCCTAACCCTAACCCTAACCCTAACCCTAACCCTAACCCTAACCCTAACCCTAACCCTAACCCTAACCCTAACCCTAACCCTAACCCTAACCCTAACCCTAACCCTAACCCTAACCCTAACCCTAACCCTAACCCTAACCCTAACCCTAACCCTAACCCTAACCCCCTAACCCTAACCCTAACCCTAACCCTAACCCCTAACCCTAACCCTAACCCTAACCCTAACCCTAACCCTAACCCTAACCCCTAACCCTAACCCTAACCCTAACCCTAACCCTAACCCTAACCCTAACCCTAACCCTAACCCTAACCCTAACCCTAACCCTAACCCTAACCCTAACCCTAACCCTAACCCTAACCCTAACCCTAACCCTAACCCTAACCCTAACCCTAACCCTAACCCTAACCCTAACCCTAACCCTAACCCTAACCCTAACCCTAACCCTAACCCTAACCCTAACCCTAACCCTAACCCTAACCCTAACCCTAACCCTAACCCTAACCCTAACCCTAACCCTAACCCTAACCCTAAACCCTAACCCTAACCCTAACCCTAACCCTAACCCCTAACCCTAACCCTAACCCTAACCCTAACCCTAACCCTAACCCTAACCCTAACCCTAACCCTAACCCTAACCCTAACCCTAACCCTAACCCTAACCCTAACCCTAACCCTAACCCTAACCCTAACCCTAACCCTAACCCTAACCCTAACCCTAACCCTAACCCTAACCCTAACCCTAACCCTAACCCTAACCCTAACCCTAACCCTAACCCTAACCCTAACCCTAACCCTAACCCTAACCCTAACCCTAACCCTAACCCTAACCCTAACCCTAACCCTAACCCTAACCCTAACCCTAACCCTAACCCTAACCCTAACCCTAACCCTAACCCTAACCCTAACCCTAACCCTAACCCTAACCCTAACCCTAACCCTAACCCTAACCCTAACCCTAACCCTAACCCTAACCCTAACCCTAACCCTAACCCTAACCCTAACCCTAACCCTAACCCTAACCCTAACCCTAACCCTAACCCTAACCCTAACCCTAACCCTAACCCTAACCCTAACCCTAACCCTAACCCTAACCCTAACCCTAACCCTAACCCTAACCCTAACCCTAACCCTAACCCTAACCCTAACCCTAACCCTAACCCTAACCCTAACCCTAACCCTAACCCTAACCCTAACCCTAACCCTAACCCTAACCCTAACCCTAACCCCTAACCCTAAACCCTAACCCTAACCCTAACCCTAACCCTAACCCTAACCCTAACCCTAACCCTAACCCTAACCCTAATCCTAACCCTAACCCTAACCCTAACCCTAACCCTAACCCTAACCCTAACCCTAACCCTAACCCTAACCCTAACCCTAACCCTAACCCTAACCCTAACCCTAACCCTAACCCTAACCCTAACCCCTAAACCCTAACCCTAACCCTAACCCTAACCCTAACCCTAACCCTAACCCTAACCCTAACCCTAACCCTAACCCTAACCCTAACCCTAACCCTAACCCTAACCCTAACCCTAACCCTAACCCTAACCCTAACCCTAACCCTAACCCTAACCCTAA